>NC_079907.1:2097553-2155053 GCF_024868665.1 Triplophysa rosa
GAGAGAGAGAGAGAGGGAGAGAGAGAGAGAGAGAGAGAGAGAGAGAGAGAGAGAAAGAAAGAAAGACAAACAGACAGACAGAAAGAAAGAAAGAAAGAAAGAAAGCTCTGTCAAATACAATAATAAAGTATAAAAAATGAAATAAGATTAAATATTTTTTAAATATAACATTAAATTAAAAAATTGAATTATAAAACAATTAAATAATTATTAAATTAAATTACTCAACTGATAAACTAAACTAAACTAAACTAAACCGATGCTTATCCACCAGTACAAACATTCAAAACAGGCCACAAGAATACAAAATAATAAATACAGGTGTAAAAAAACACACATTTCACATTAAATTGCAAAATGCAAAGTGAAAGAAAAATGTATCTGTATATACGCTACCGATCAAAGTTTTTTAGAACATGTTTTTCATTACCTCAGTTTTTGATCTAAAGGTGTATAAGTAAATGTTTGAATTGAGTTTCATAGACAATTGTGAAAATCTAAACTTTTCTATACGAACTAAAATTTTATTTAATAATAATATATTTTAAATAGATAACTGATTAAATAATGAAAAAAGAGCAGCCAATGGGAGCACAGGATAGATGGTAACTACTTCAATATGAAACCCCATGAAGATGCTTTAGAAGAGAACATTTCTTCAAATTCTAGCCACTAAAGATGCATAAATATAACACGTTTTTGTTTTTGTTTAGATTTTCTAGTTGCAACATAATTCTCATGGTCCCCCTTGTGTTATTCCACAATTTTGATGAGCTTACTATTTTTCTAAAGTATATGTTAAATATATGTTCTAAAGTAACGTATATGTTCTAAAATGTTTGACCAGTAGTGTATACATCCATCTATAACTGTATTGGACTGTAATGAAGGCATTACATACCCAGAATGGAAGCTGGTGGTTGGACGGGAGAGCTTAAAGTCAAACACATCTGTGATATCATGAAAAATCATTTTGGAACACAAAGCTTGTTATTCTTTGAAATACTAAAGACTTAGGCAGGGAACATGCATTGAGAAAGTAAACAGGGTCAGTTGTGACTTCATGTTGCCTTTAATCTCCGCTTGTCTGCGACAAACGCTGCGCTGACACAGCGTCTCTGTTCATTTATCTGCTCCTGTGACTCTCAACTGACAGAGACGGAAGCGTCGCTGACAAAATGAACAATAGCAGAGTGACAGAGAGAAAGCACAAGACACAGAGTGGAAGTCGCCTCCACGCGGCCCTGTTTGCTTACACGTCACGGTTGCTTCGCTCGGTTACGGTAATGTTTATTGAAGCTGGTGGTTTTGTGTTTGTTTACAACTTAACAAGCCGAAAGAGAGAGCGCGTGCGAGCGTGTACGAGTAACTTTTTGGCAGCGGCGTTGTGCGTGCGTGCGTGTGGTGGTTTGGCTGACAGTGTTTCCTGCTGGAGGCTTCCGCGGCTCTTTGCATTGGCTTCTGAGGACTTTTTATGTTCTTATGGAAAATATCCCTTTGAAATCCCTGCGCTGCACATTTTAATCTCATTTGTGGGAGAGAGCGATGGAGAGACAGGCCTGGGGAGAGCACGGACGTTTCTCTTTCTTTAGCTCTCTCCCTCTTTTTTTCTTAGCATAATTTCATTCGTCAGAAGAATCCCTAGGCTGGCATTGCCGGAGTGATTTAATTGATTTTAATCATCCACCTGAGAGAGGGAATTTGCGCCCTCTGTCCTGGAAGATAATGCCGGCGTCTTAGAGGATATCTAAGTTCTCGCTAATGCCGTGCGATCTCCTGCCACATTACGAAGGGAACTTCGGGAAACCGCGGCACACATTTGCATAACTAATGGCAGTAATGTGTGACGTTTCCTCTTACTGTGGAGTCAAATCACTCGTGATTTATTTTATTGGCTCTGTGGGTGTGAAATTCAGAGTAAATCTGTATAAGCTTCCTGGGGCTGCCTCACAAGCTAAACTTAAAAAAAAAATACGGTGCTGGTACTAGCACATCATGGTATCAGATGGTACTTTAATAAACGGGACACTGGGGCTAGTTGTCACACGAGGGGGAACACCAGCTGTATCTCAGTAACTATCAGGTTTATGTACTGTAACAACAACAAAAAACAATTACACCAATTCTTCTGTGTTTATCAGTGGTTTTATATCCAAATAGATTTATTTTATGTGGCCACATTCCTACTGGGGCAAGTTGTCACACATTTTATACATTATTTCATAATTGTAAACCATCCATAAACAACCTCTGTAGGCCAAAAAGAAAGAATTTCATACGTTTGGTGTTTCATGTATATTTTGTTTTATAGTTTTTTAGTGTTAAAAAACCTGGGGTGTGATGTAAGATTTCCATTGTGACAACTTACCCCACAACATGCCTAGATAAAGTCATCATGTATTCAATAAACTGCATCTTTAATTTTTGACGTGGCACATTTATTTCTCAAGCATAATTATAAGCGTTTGTTGTAACCAAAGGTATTAATAAGCATATGATGCAAAAACATTTTAATATTAAAGCGAATAAACAAAAATGCAAATGTTTAAAAATCCTCCTTCCAGAAGCTTTACCTGCTCTGTCTCGCTCTCTCTCAGTAGATTTGGTCAGACAGTAGCATGACGCTATAATGAGCACATGTCTGGTGTCTATCAAAGCCAGTGATAATAACTAATGCATTGAATTGATTTGAAAGTTCACTCCGAGTCTGCTAATTCCCCTGTGTTAATACTCACATGCTTTCACTGCAAGCGCAGAGAACTTCCATTTCTTCGGTGAGACCTTCACCCCCTGAATTATTTGGAAAAAATCGTATTGGTTATTCAAATAGAATTCATACAATTATGTTTGAATATTGCAATAATAAAATACATTAAGTACATTAACATATTTCTCACCTGAATAAGAAGGACAGTGTGTATCCCAAGAAACCTGTTTATGCCCTGGTTATATTTCACCCTAAAATTAAAGGAAAATATGCAAGGTCAAGTTTCAGTTCACCAAATAAGGTTAAATTGTTCTCAATAATGAAATTGTTTTATTTGACTGTGACAAATATATCTTGTTTTTGCTCTGAAACTGTTTCAGTGCAATGTGAATAGATCCACTAATGAGTTTCCCCTGAGCGTTAAAAAGTTCTTATGATACTAAATGTTTAAAATGTTTGAAAAATAAAATTCTCTTTCGGAAGAGATTGTAATGAGTCTGACCTAAAACCTCTCTCTCTGACTGCATTAGCCGTGCCCCCTATTTGCATGAGCCATTTTATGATCTTAGAAAGTTATTAATAATTTCTCAATTATTCCAATACATGGAATTAAAGATGAAGTTTGTTTACATTTATGAATTATAAATTTGTTTTAGATACTGTAAATCTCAGAATGGTCTGCAGCTTTAAGAATATGTTATGAATGAACGCTTAAAGCAAATATAAATATTTTTACACAAATAATTATTCATTTAAAAAATTCAAATAACGAATAAGAGATATTAAGATTTTGAAGGTTTAAATGCATAATTTTCTTCTCGCAGAGCAGACGCCTGCGCGCATCAATAATCACTGAATTTTATTCCAGTTCTCCTGATCTCTTAAGGGTGAATGTTAGTGAAATGAAGTGTTCCTCAGAAAGTTTCAATTTCCGTCCTCCTCTCCCTTTAGAGTTCAGCTGCAATTTGTTTTGGGAAGAAATGGAGAGGAAAGCAAATGAAATGCAAAACCGCGCTGTAACAAGCCATTAGTTTGAAAATGGGATGGTGAATATTATAGTACACAAGAATAGCAAAACATGCTAAAAAAACTGCCTGGGGATGGAATTTAAATACGTAGTTTCATAATATTTAATTTATTGGCTTCGCAAGGGAGCAGAGCGTTTAGCAGGCACACTTTTAGATCAGAAACAGTGATTAATGTTTCCTCAGACTGACCACAAAGTATTCTGAATGCTCTGAAGCCAAAATCAATGACACTTTCTGGAGAAAATACGCTACTTTGCACCAACACCGACACGTTGACATCCATGTAGTGTAACTGTGCTTGACACAACACGCGTTGGGCATCGGTTATAAAAGTGAAAACAACGTTACGTCTTCCTGTTTCAGCACATTCGATACATTTCTATTTCTGATCACAAAGTTCTTTTAACACCTTCAGAAACCGGCCTTAATGTAATGCTGACTTTTCACAACTCAGCGATTCCTAATGCATTCAACCCTGTTCTACATTTCCCCCAATATCCGAAATACATAATGTTACGAAAAGTAATACGTAAAAAAAGCTAAAGTGCTAATTTGCAATGATTTAGATAGAAGAGCTTGTTTCAAGATCTGCATTGGTGTTTCTAAAAAGCCGGAGCTCACCTGGGTCACATTTACCTTCTTTACAAGTTCATCTCTCTGCTTGAGCGTCAGTCTATACTGATCTTCTCACTTAACATCGGGGCCCACGCTAGCTCGCTCAGCCGCCTAACCGCCTTTGATTTAGATCTGTCAGGAACATCTATCTGGAGGAAACGTCTGAGAAACACTAACTTTGCATTATACATCTGCAGTGGGAAAGCAGCGCAACTTCTCCCCCGAAGAGCTCGGCCGGGTTCCCTCTCGCTCTCGGAAATCTCGCCTCACGCTGGTTCCTGTAAAACCAAATTAGCTTTGTAAATACTTTTTCCTTCCCTCTTATGAAAATCTGCTGGTGTGTTCCTCGCTGTGCTGAGCAAACAGCAAATGTTGCTTTGTTTCGATTTTCCGGCACGATCTTAATTGCGAGAACACAATCTGCGATTTGTAAGGAGGGCGTTTAATCTTTGAATTTCATGATTTGAGGGAATGCGCACCATACAGAAGAATCATTTCATTGCCTCCCAAAGGTTTTATTTTCTTCTCTCCACCGCTTCTTACAAAAGATAAAGTGCAACATTATGCCTCCTTATAAGATACCAAATTCGAGAGGTCATTCGCGACAGGATCTTGAAAACTACCTGCACAATTTAACATGCTTTGGCCATTATATCTCAGTTTTCTCAGCATCTGTGTTTTGACACACCACCGTGTCGTTCAATGTTAACCAAACAGAGCAGATCTTGATTCTGTTTGAAAGCCACCCCAGCCTTCCACACTCCTGTGCACTATACGATATAAAAGGCTTTTTTACAGCTGGCTGTATGCAGGAGAGACATGAACATGGTTTCATAAGGACTTCACCTATGGTCTGATGTGAAATTCTCATCTCAGCTGGAGGGGATATGACATCAGCACAGAAGAGCGCCTGGGGAAAGAAGAGCGGTAGAGCTCAACGTGAGAATGTTTGAGAGGGGAATATGTGTGTGAGAGACACTCAACTACAACACTACAGCCTGTCTACTGAACACAGACGCACACACACACGCACACACACGCGCGCACACACACTACAGGAGAAAACATGCTTTGTCTCATCACTGTATCTCTGGTGGAAATGTTTACATTGCAGAGACAAGAATCTAATTCCTGCAGGCTTTTGGTGTTTTTTTTTCAGATTAGAACAAATGATGATTAGTCTATGAAATCCAGAAGACAACACAAAGTAGACATTCCTTAAATTTGCCAACTTTGACAGCATTTTAACGCATAAAAGTTGTCCTTCCGGTGCACGGACTGTCCAAAAGGTATAACGTTCGAGAGAAATGCGCTGTGCAAGATGGATTAACTTGACATTTATAGTAGCTAATTTACCAAAATAATATTTGGTTTAATTGCACAGACGTTATAGGGACAGTTCATCCAAAAACAAAAATCCTGCATCATACACTCTCAAGTTTTTCCAAATCTGTATACGACTCTTTATTCTGTGGGACACAAAAGATAATTTGAGAAATGTCTCAGTGTTTTTGTGTTCATACAGTGGAAGTCAATGGGGGTTCAATGTAGTTTGGTTGCAACATTCTTCAAAATATCTTCTTTTGTGTTCCGCGTGAGAAAGAAAGTCATACAGGTTTGAAATGACGTGAGGGTAAGTATACCTGTCTAACGTGAAATTTTGGCCTTCGACGTTATCTTTTTTACAGACAAACATACCAAAAGTTCTCAAAACCTAAGAAACCACCAGGCCTTGTTTAATTCAGCGAATTCGAATTCTGATCACTCTCGCTCTCTCCTATACAGCTACTCTTACAGAGCTTCATTAATCTTTGTTGAATACAATGACATACATCTTTAATGCGCTCGCCGTCAAGTCGCATTTCACTTAGAGCGCAGCAAAGTGAATGACAGCGAGCAATATTAATAAATTTAACATGGACTGTATAAATTTTTAACAGAACAAGAATGGGACGCCGGCTCGTCTACGCCCGCGCCCTCCCTCTTTCCCTCCGTGTTTTCAAACCGATGGATTTTACGGCGAGCAGGACCGGCGCCTTTCCTCAAAGTTGAGACCCTCAGTATAAATAGATTTACATGTCATTAAAAAGTAAATTAGGAAAATGCCTTTCAAGTGAATACAAGTACATAAGCATAATCTCCATATTAAAGGAGTATCCTTTGAAAAGCCACAGAGGAATATGAGGAGTCAGGCGATATGTCATGCGCCTCTCGTCTGCGTTCTCCACACCTTTAATTACAGAGGAGTTTTATTATGGATACGACGTTTCACCATCGAACGTGCAGAACGCACAGCCACCTATGACCATTTCTCACACGCCGAGGCCTTATTTTCCGAGGCCGAGTCGTCGAGACTCGGAAAACGAATTAGCGACAGCTCCCTCCTACTTATTTCTTACCGCTGTGATAATATTAAAATATTAAGATTAATTCCATCAAAGCTCACTCGAAGAAGAAAAAAGAATCCAAAAATGACGATTAAGGATGCTATTTCAAATTAAACAAAAATGACTGCTGTGATTTTTGGGTTTGGCGCCAGGTCCCAGCAGAAATAATTTGCTGTACGTTTAAACCCGATGAGAACCCTGTCTGTCTGTGTTAAATAAGAAAGTTACGCTTGATATGAAACATGTTTTCGCAGTAGCTTTAGCGATTATAGGAAATTATATGTAAAGCCGGAGTCCTGATCCGAAGTTAATTTATAATTGTGTAGAAGTTATTAATTAGCCGATGTGTTATTAGAAGAGCGCGCGCTACAAAGGATTTATTTCACGCACAACAGCACGGGGTAGATACGCTTCCTTTCCCCTCCCCTTTCTCGGTATTCCTTTTTCTCTTTCTCCCAGGGTGTTTTTATTTATTTATTTGGATAAAACCTTTCAAGAGGAACACAAGTTTGAACCCCTGCCAGGATAGGTGCTCGTTCAAAGGCTCTCCTGTCTGCGCCTCCAAGGTTACAGCTGTCATTTATATCAAGCGTTGTCTTTGAGCGATCTGTATTGTTTAATTTCTTTGTCAAAATGAAATGCACGATGCTTATTAACACACAACAAATCGCTTAAATGCGTTTCTTCCCGTATTCAGTTCGGTTTTATTAAGTTTGATCTGAAAATTACAGACGTGTAATCTGTGTGACCCAAATATCCGAAGTCTGTCTCACCCTCCAGTGAACGCCACATTGAAACACCCTGGAAATACCATATTGGATCCAATTTTCTAACGCAGGCTGGCTGCCAAACTAATTAATTTAGTGTGGAATGGGCAGTTAGCTCGCACTGCGTCGACAGCAGAGCACATAAATAAAGATCATGGCGATAGCACGTATCCCGATGAGCAGATTGGACACATATGCACACTTACTGTCAATCAAACTTACGTCCGTGATGGGCTGCCTGCCTCTCCGCAATATGGTGCGGTTAGCGGCGCATACTGCGGAGGAAGAGGCAGATATTGCCTGACACGCGTGGAAGAGTCACTAAATAATGCTGATGTATTTAAGTCTCAAATTCTATTATAAAAAGCTCTACGCCGTACAAGTTCCTCATAATCAGCAATAATTCATTTACTAGTCAGTTAACAATGTTGTATGAAAAAATGCAACAACTTAATAAATAAGATAAGTTAAGTACAAGTACAACACAGTTGTAATAGCTACAACGGTGTATACAAAAGCAGCACTATTTTCGTGTTTGCCTCTCTAACCCCATCTCTGTTTGAAACATAATCAAATGAAAAAGTCAAAATATTACTTGCCAAATCATACCTGCACTTTAAAAATGCTGGGTTATTTTCAACTCAGCGTTGGGTAAAAATTGGACAAACCCAACCGTTGGGTTAAGAAATTAAACTACATTGTAAAAAATGTCCGTGAAATTAACAGTGAAATACTGTAGTTTTCACAGAAAAAACTGTTGTCGGCAAACGTCCATAAAAATACGGAGAAACAACGTAAAAATGTCTGGGAAATTAACAGTGAAATTCCATTGTTTTTACAAGGAGTTTTTTTCAAGTCCACAAACACAATTACCTCCTTCACTTACAGACACCACTGTCACTTTATTTCTGTTGTATGTCTACAAAAGTTCTTATTGAGAATTAGCACAAGTATACATGTTGATGGTTTTTGTTGAGTCACCATTATGGTGATGAGCGTTTGCTTTAGCTGGGATCTTGACCCATTTTGTGTTAAGACTTTCCTTAGTTGTATAACTATGTGTTGAACCAGAATCATGTGGAAAAAGCTAAGCAAAATGATTTTCATGTCGTTATTTTGCTGGTAGTGTCATTGTCTGTAAGCCTGTTTTAGAGTTTAGGCACTAATTTAAAGTGATTTTTCACTCTCATTTATGTTACTGTATGAAATTAAATTATATTCTTAATGTCTTTAATATCGTGCACATGAAAAACGGACTAGCAGACATCAAGAATAAACCTGTTCGTCTCAACAATGGTGACAACCAAAAAAAACCACTTAAGATAAACGCAATGCATTCTGCATACCATCAAAGTACTAAACTCATCCATGACTCCCAGCATGCATTGCGGCAGTAAGCTTTTCATTTGTTGGTCACCACTGTTAAGATTCATACACTGATTCTTGATGTCTGAGTCAAAAATCAAATTGGACTTTTTAACTGTTCAAAAACTCTTTATATGGATTGTTGCAGCAAATGTGGATCTCTCATGTAAGCTCATTCAGACTGTTATAACAAAAACCCCAACGAGAAACTACACAACAGCAGAGAAAATATGTCTGAAAAAGAAACAAAAGAATCTTCACACATTTTTTTGATGTTATTTGCTATGAAATCTATGTTTTATAAAAACACTGTCATAGCAGCCAAAAATAAATGCTGTTTAGCAAATGAAGGATGAAAGAGCCCAACTAAAGCAAACACTGATCACAATAATGGTGACTTTAAACAACAATAAAACATCAAGTCATGGATGTTACGCTGCAGTCCCTGTGAAGCAGAAGTGGTGATCGTCTTCAGTATTCTGACATATTTCCAAGATGAATAGTGGGTGTGGCTCATGTGTTTTCCGCTGTGAATTAATTGGACGAATAAAAACAGGATGTTCCTGTATTTTTTACGTAATTTTTCTGGCAACCACAGCTGCCGGTAATTTTCCGTAAAAACAACGGAACATTATTCACAGTGTATGTTTGGTTATGTATAAATCATCTGCTGGGTTTGTCCATTTTTGAGCCAATGCTGGGTTAAAATAACTCAACATTTTGTAGTGTGTGACAGCGTAAATTATAATTCATTGTTGTAAGCGTATCATTGTAAATCAGGGTAAGGCATCAAGAAGGTTATGTACTTTTAACCAAAAAACTGCTTTCACACAAATGATAAAACACAGTTTTTTTAATTCAGCGAATCTTTAAAACAGTAAATAGTCCAAAAACAATTATTACTGTTTAAATAGTGTTGACATGTGTCTCCTCCATAAACCATTAATAATGTATGCATCTTATAGAAAAGGTTCAGAGTTCACTTTCGAAAGCTGATTCCGGTCAGTATGCGTATCTGTGTACTGTGGCTTAAATTATTGTGGAGGGGTCCGTGTATCAGAAAAACACTTTGGATATGCTCAAAAGGAGCCTCATCTCAAAGGAAGCGCTTCCTCAAAGACATCAAGTATATCTGATATTCTTTTTAATGTCTGGAAAGGCAGTAGTAACGCCACGGCCTACTGGTGACTCCACCATTAGCGAATGGCCTAGATTCGTACGACCCTGCCTGACTCTCTCTCTCTCTCTCTCTCTCTCTCTCTCTATATACTGATGTAACATATCTGCTTATTAAGAAGTGAGGCAAAAGTATAAAACTACACATATATGGGTCATTCCTGATGCACCTTTTGAACTTTCCAATCTAATGTATAGGGTTGAAATATAAGAACACACAGCATGCACTTCGGCACTTAAACTCAAGTACATCTTAAACAAGATGGCAAGACAGTTCAAATATGCAGAAACAGGAGGGCACCCAACAGAATGGAAATAAAAAATAGCCATTTCTTAAAAATTAAACTGTTTTACAGCAGGACCCCAAAGATAATATCACAAAACCTAAAATTCAATTTATAATACTTACAGATGTTTGTGATGTTGCTATCCCACCAGAATGATGCCACTTCCCTGGAGGATGATGTCAAAAGGAAGCTTCTGATTTAAAGAGATAAAAAAGAACCATTTTAAATCTGTGATAGTTTAAAAAAATGTGTACAACAGTCAATTAAAACAATCTTACAGATTCAAGAAGAGAAAAAATTGAGAAGCACTTTTTTAAAATAAACCTTAACTTGATAATATGCATTAATATCTTTCGTCTTTAACAATTGTGAATTAAATATTTAACCCAATATACAAAAACATATGATTAGAGCTTGGAGATGATGATTTGCGCAATATAATAATACAGGCCAAGAGTCAACATTTGATTTTTGATAATTGAAAATATCATCTTTTGACTATCGAGTTCAAAGACGTACGTACGGCTTACAAAGTCTACACTTCTAATTGCAAAAAACTAGGACAGCAATCCAGTGTGTAGTTCACAGCCCTGAAGCCATATGGCCCAGTCTGTGAAATGAGTTTCTGTTAGCATTAGCACACAGCGCTAAACCTGTGACCTTTCCAACCACAGCCAAGTGACTCCTTCTGTCCAAGGGCTCTTTTTCTCGGCTCCCATTAGCTCCCTTTGCTCTGTGGGCTACGGCAGTTTATCAGCCCGCCAGATAAAATTGGTATTGGGATAAAGCTCACAATCGCCTTCCATAATCCTATTTTTCCAGCACTACCATGTATAATGGGCTGGTAGACTGGAACTCTGAACTCCTTCCTGAGCAATGAGAAAATCTGAACCTGACAAGGGGGAGAAAGCGACGGCAAACGCCTCGCAGGCTTGTTTGAAGTCTTATTTTGAGGTGTCAGAAAATGATCCATGACACGAGGCTCAGTAATGTGAAGAAAATTGTTTTTCACAGATGCAATGGAGTGAATTTGGATGGTTACCAAAGCATCATTTCAGATCAAATTACCTCCACACCCCACAAAAAGAAGAAGGAACAAAGTGACGTGATAAATGTGAACGATCGTCTTGGATTAATGATGATCTAATAAATTAAATTAGCTTTTTTTCATATAAAAAAATCTGGTGTCTTTTATTCACTTTTTGAGACCGGACTTATTTCATGCACAACTGGAGAAACTATGTGATGAAGCCTCGTGAAGCTTTGTCTGTAAGAAAGACATCCCGTGCTCACGCAGGGATGGCAAAGGCATGTTTCACTGTCACCAGATCCCCTGTAAATAGCCTCAACAGGAGCCAATGAATGTCGCCACTCGCCAGCGCTCTCCAGAGATACCGCAATGGCTCCAAGTCCCAACAAACTTCAGCCTGGTCTTTGAGATGAGCCGGTCGACACTTTGAAAACAAGAGGAAATCATTGCTTTTATTCCCGCCCCCTTGTTTCCCCCGCTACAGATCACCATCTATTTAAAGATTTCCTACACTGCTTGAGTCATGACAAATGTTGTTTGGTAACAATACAACGTTCATTTATCACCAGATGACGAGAGGCGCGGATATGTCAGGTGCCTTTCTGCTCAGCGCTATTGTTTGGCTTTTATTCATGTCAGACGGAAAGAAAAAACACTTTTAAGTTCTTTTATGCCAAATTAAGCACTTCTAAATAGGGCGTTCTGGGTGCCATTCATTCTGTTAAGCACATCAGCATCAAAGGTAGTTTTTTTGCTTTTGTCATTGATGGAGCTGAAATCCATAATGATTGCGTTTTCTTCAGATATCCGAAGTCGCGTATGAACAACGTTTCTGGAAGAGATCAATTATGTCAAGCGGTCTTAAACGTCGCCATTAGTCATGTTAATATGCGATGACATCAGCCCATTATGACATCAAGGGAAAAACCTCAACATCAACGCGTTTTATATGTGCAAACAATGACTCGTTTCTGCATGAATTCCCTGCGTGTTATGCAGAGTTGGATTCAAATAACAGTTTGTAGCTTTTGTAACATTATTTATCCATGTTCTACTCTATTGAGTTCTCTCTTATTTAAGAATCCTATAGACGTACATTGAAGAGAAGCCAAAAAGCAGAAAATTATAGTGACTTGCTGTCACACTGATACAACCCCAAAGCAACACAATAAAAATGTATTTTGTTGTTAACTTTATACCAAAGCCTAAAACCAAAGATGATCTAATACGCTATTCGTCTGCTGCCTTCCAGGCCCTGAAATTTCCTTTAGGAAATGCAAATCTAGTTTTCACCGACATTTCTGCAGTACAGTTTTAAGTGCTAAGCAATAAAGAGAACTATCACCTCTCACAATTATTCCCCCAAAATACTATAAACTACACATGTGCTGCTTTATAAAAACCCGCTGTGTAATAGAGTGTCACGGCTCCGGGTCACACAATGAAGTGTCTATGATTTTGCATACTTTTAAATCACCTCCAGATCCAAAGTTACTCTGCAGATTGAATTACTCACACTTCTTATCCTTTTGATACAGTATTTTAGCTGTCATAAGTTTCACACAGACCTAAAACGGAACATTTTACTCGTGGTAACGGATCGTCTTGAAGTTCGACGCAATGATCAACTTTTCCGAGAACTAACTTTTGAAATGCGCTCGTAAAGGTCACACGAAAAGAAATTTAACTAGGTGCCATAATGTGGCGAGAGAATAAAAAAATAATGAGTGAGATAAATTATCACGAGATGGGCAGGGCCTTGATTTATCGTGATATTCTACAAATTTTGAAGGTATTAAGAGTCCCCTAAAAGAGCACATTAACAAGTCACATAAAAAGCCGAATTAAAAAGCCAGGCTCTTTACGCGTGTGGGGTGAAGAGATACAGTAAATCGCCCTGGAACGCTAGTGTTTAACTTTCTCTCTGATGAAACGCCTCGATGGGCGGTTCCCGTTTAAGTTTCGCCGCACCGGGTCAGTTTTCCGAGCTCATTAAAGACACTTGCTAACAGGCCTCGTAAAATATGAACAGAAATTAGCGGCCGTAATTTGACAGAAGAACTAAGGCAACAATAATGATGGGAAATAAAGCGACACAGACACGCTAACGCTAATGCCTGCCTCCATTAGGGCTCGGCGAGAGCAAAATGTCATTCATATTTTAGCGAGCCAACTCGGCTAATTGGCTCAAGCTCTCATCTCCTGAATTAAATTTCCAGATTCCTCCCTTCACCTTTAAAGCATAATCTTTTGAATTCAAAAGCGAACGAGAGTGACGGCGAGAAGAGGCGAGGATTGATGCGGAAAGAACAGAAACCCAGGTCGTTTTAATGAGATAAAAATCCTGCTTCTCTCCCCATTTCCCAGCCATAATTGCTGATTATGTTGTTATAGACTCCCAACTTCTCTGCCTTTCTTCTAGATCAGGATAATTTGGGGTGGCGTGACGGGGCTTCAAAGGAAATCAGCAGCTAGCCGAGGCTCATTCGGACTCCCCGACGCTAGGCCACAGGTAAAAGGTAAACATTGCTTGCTTACAGCTAATTACCCCCTCGGCCCGACCGGTGGTATCTGACCCCTCTCATAATAACCCTTAAGGGCAAATTGTATTTCTTTTGACAGTTTAATTAGATATTCAGCAGTAGGGCCACAAAGCAAGCTAAGCCATGAATATTTAAAAAGAATGACACCAAAAAAAATCATGAAAGCCCCCGCATACTGAATGACAGACAAGAGGATATTAAGCAAGTGATTCTAATCAATAATCTCTTGATCTCTTACATATTAATACACTGCCTGCTGGTATTACGCTCATAACAAGAGGGGTAGCGTGGCAGAAGGAACGGGGTGAGGACGGGCTGACAGTGGGTAAGGGATGGGGGGATCACGAGAAGACAGAAGTGCATCTCTGTGGGGCTCCGGAGTCATCCCGGGCTCCCCTGGAGGGCACGCTAACCAACCAGAACAAGCGCCTAGAAGCCCGCTTCAATCTAATCCAATCTGAGAGATTGGCAGCTCTGGGCGTCTCTAGACTAGACCGTTATCTGATCAGGCAATGTGGAGACATTTGCATGCAAATGAGGGACACGGACCACCCATGACCAATCAGGGCCAAGAGAGGGTGGGTGTCCACCAATGGCAGATGGCTTGGGTGTCCCTGGATGACAATGACATGTCGCTCACTCATCGTGGCATCACCTGGTGAACTTTCCCAGGTGTCGGTCAACAGGGGTCATGGGCAGCCAATAAACGACAAACACCGCAGCGTTGACGTTCAAGGTTCCGTGTTGATCTACAAATATGCATAATTGAACATAGCGAGACGCTTGGAGAGAAAGTGCTCATGTGTATTAAAAAGAGTGAGATGGAAGGGGAGATGATAGATTAATTACAGCTTAATCCACTGGAGTTGGTCTGCTGTGCCGTACCAGGGGACGCAGCATCCAGCTCATTTATAAAACCCGTGGCGGTGACGTTTTATTAGAGTTGATGTGCCTTGCCGCTGTGCGTTATAAGAGGCAGGACATGTTTTATGAATTAATGTTCCCCGTGTTCTCTATAGTTGTGTAGATACGCCAGAGTTTACATAAACCAGCTTGGAGTTTCACATCTGAGTAATGAGACACGAGTGTAGATCGGATGAAATCCAGCTACAGTAAGACACAGGTCGGTTTTGCGTCCTCCTTGGAAACTGCATGGTAAGACATACGCATGCATACATATTCATACAGCCACCTCAAGGTCGACGAGCAACTATTGCTGCGTTCGTTTGCAAAGTGCACCACAAACCGACATTGAAACGTTACTCTGAAATGAGCGTTAGGACAAACTATTTAGGTAAAACAGAGATTAATGTAAAACGATGCAGACAGGAAACATAAAAAGGCATTAAAGGGACTTTTCAAAAGGCCGCAGCGTAACTGTGTTGACTTCTATATACCTTCTTTTGGCCATATTCTAAAGCAGCATCACTTGTAACCACTGCAGAGAAAGAAATCCCATAATGCATTGCACGTCTTTATACGGGTCTTAGCAAACAAATAAGGTCAAAATATATAATCCTGCAATATTAATATAAGAACTACAGAAAGAGATGGATGGATTGAGAAATACAGAGTTAGATTTTAATATGCAAATTACAATTTACATACAAAAAACAATACCACAAATTACCAACCAACACCCTTGTAAAAAGAAAAATTCAACTAATCTTCAAAAATTTTACAAAGAATCTGGTCTAAACACAAAATTGTCTCAAATGATAAAACATCATGCTTTAATTTATAATGATGGAATCTATAAAAAGTAAAAGTTTAAAAAAGACAGAGAGAGGGAGAGAGAGATGAATGAAATGAGAAAAGGATCGACAGATTGAGAGGAGAGAGAGAGGGAGATAGACGGACAGACAGACAGACATGCTGACATTCCAGTTTAAGTATCATATGATAAATGCAGCATGTCAAAGTTGAGAACTATGCATGTCGAAATGTCAAAATAACAGAACCCCCCGTTCCCTCCACAGTGAGCTGTAATCCTACTCGATTCTCTCAGGCATGGTTAACATGAAAACAAATGGCTGTGGTCTGCCCGAGGATGTTTGACAAGCAGCAGTGAATAACCACAGCTCAAGCTGGAGATATTCTTGGCCGCCTGCATCGTGAGAAAATGTGGCTTCGCTCAAGAAGAGCAAAACCTGGAAGCAATTACAAACGACTCAAAACAAGTAAATTCCATCTTGGCTCGGCGGACATGTATTTTGGTGAGGTTTACTTTCTGAGGCTTAGCAACATAAATTTGTTGTCACTGAACTATTAAACACAGCGGACACATGTTGGCGTAGGCCAGAGGAATGGTGCATGAATCTGATCGTAGGACAGCCCATGTAATAATAAGGGAAATGGGCCCGCTGTTGGACTTTAATATCCCCTGACAACACTCAGCTGTCAATGGCCTCCACCATCGCCAGGATGCATGCTGGCTTCTGCCAGAAACACACGATTTATCCTCCTGCACACACGGCCAGAGATATTCATACCGTCGGTGAGAATCCATAAAGGAGAGACGAAAAAAGTAGAAGCGGAAAAAGACGTGGGAGGAGGTGTACAGGTATTCTGTGCATTCTTAAAAAAATACACCTCACGTCCTTCGGCCGCCCACTGCCGATAGAAGACACGAACGTGATCTACCGATTTCCCATCTCAACTCCTGGACCTGGAAGTGATTTAAAACCGCTTCGGATTTCATACATGCACACACCTGGTTAACACGTTAGCCGATGCTTAACAGCCGTAAATCTGGATTTTAATACATACGCGGCAAGATTATTTACTGCTACTTTCCATCAATTGGGAGAGCACAAAAGAGATGAAACACTGTGCGAGTCTTCAGAAAAACCATATGCTCACTCTTTTTTGTGTTTGTCTGAGAGAGCGCTCGGTAACTTGATATTTCCCCGTACCTGTGGGAGACAACTCAGAGACAAAAGGATCAAATGATGAATTTCTCTCTCAGTTTCTTTCACGCTCTTCAAACTCTCAGCCGTGGCTCTGGTTTGAGCAATAAATGCCTGTGGTTCTAATCCGGTACTAACATAAACACGGTATACGTTTACAATTGACTTGAACTTGAGCATTGAGCACGTGTAATAAATCAGAGCAGTTATGCAACTATACATGCATGCCGGAATGCTCCATCTGCGGCGTAGAAAAAAGTCAAGCTTCCCGTTGTGATATTTAGCTCAATTTAAAGAAGACTACATGTTGTATTTCAAATTTTCTCTGTGTAAAAAATAAACTGCAACATAAATTTCTTGCCACTGAACTATTAAACACAGCGGAGCAATCCTCTGCCGAATAGGCGTAAAGCGCGTTAGCTCGAACGCGGGTGTGATAGTCAGTCACAAGCACTTGTTGCTGAACATTTCACGCCAAGTGCCACGGCAATATGTCTGACAATTCTCCTGACAGCGAGAAAGAGCGGATGCATGACACATGTAAATACGAGCATCGCTCTCACGCGCACATTACACCAAACACACGAGTCCCCGGGGAGCGTGTAATAACCGGGCACGTTTATTTTGTATTTTTTTCCCTCTACACCCCATTACTGCCTTATCAGAGACTCCGCTCTCCCGTAATATGACAGATTGAGAGGAAACAGAGAGAAGAAAAAGAAAATCCAGACATACCGTGAATGAGACAGAACCTGTGAACATGCACGGTTCAGTTTGTCAATCAAAAAAACAATACCGGATGAAATTGAAATCAAAGTCTGACTTAACCCAAGCAGGTGAAGGGAAGTCAAAATTGACTGCAAGTATTAATAAAAAATACATAATCGTTTAGATTATTGGAGTGGAAACGTACGGGGGCAAGAGATTCACGGGGAGAAGCGAAATCAATTAAGACGCTGAACCTGAATGACGGTTTTAATATAAATAAATGGGCCATCGGGGAACGCTCCCCCATTACATGCCAGGAAAAGTTAGATTAGGAGGGTTCTGTTGCACAAATGTGGGGAGTTTCCCCCGCTGATATCAGAGCGTCTCGGGCGGGGCTATTCCCTGAAGCCGAGTCCCCCGGCAGGCTTCATAGGGCCGCGGCAGCCCTGCAGAAAGGCCCTCTGGCTGTGAGGTGCATTTTTAATGGGGATTACATCAAGGGTTGTGATGTGATCGAGAGCATTATCGAGGTTAATATTTTTCTCGCATTCCAGTGAAGATCTGACCTGTTGGAATAGTGTGTATGTGTTCGTATATTTAGATATTTTTGTGCGATGCTTGAGACGAGATTGTCCCGCTGAGAGCCATCTGCATTCAGTGCTGCATCCGTGTTTTTTCTAGGGAGAAAAAAAATCTAAGCAAGATATAATCCAAATCATTTACGCACTTTATACAATGTACAGCCAGAGAAAAAATTGAAAGAGACATTTTAAATAAATTTGGCGTTGTTCTGAATTAACTATGTGTTTAGGTACAATGATCATTTTTGTTTTATTCTTTGAACTAAAATATTTCTCCCAAATTTCAAATAGAAATATTGTTTTTTATTTGCAGAAAATGAAAACTGGAGAAACAGGTGAAGACAACAGAAAAGATGCTCTGTATATTTCAGACCTCAAATACTGCAGAGAAAATAAGTTCATATTCACTTTTAAGCAATACTACAGTCATATTTCTACATATATTTAGGAAAAGTTGAAGTAGTTATTTTTTTATGCGATAACCTTTATTTTGAGTTTTCATGTGTCTTGTCATGCTGTCAGTCTTTCACATTGCTGTTGGATGACTTTGTTACTCCTGAGGTTTGATTTCATTGAAATTCAACAGACACTGGTCTGGAATGGCCACAAATTTGGAATGGTTTCTTATTTTTTCTGCAGCTTTATTTACAGTTTTAATGCATACTTCAGTTATTATTCTGGACAATTCATCAATAAGATGAGAACTCAACCAAATGGTTGTCCTCAAAAACTTGTTTTTTTTTCTTCTTTTTTGTTGACATCAGCCAATTGTTTACATGTAGTCACTTTTTACACCAAAATGTAATTCACATAAATCTGAAAACCAGGATTAAAGGTGCAGTTTGTAACAATTTTGCAGTAAAATATCCCAAAACCACCAAGCTAGTGTTATATATTTTGTTCAGCTGAGTACTTACAATATCTCAAATGTTTCCAACTACTTTACTGACGTAGAAACCGCATGACAACAGTGTCGTGGACAAATGCGGAGGTAGTGTCTAGGGTCTAGCAAGCCACTTGCTTGTTTCAAGCAGTCACTTATTTATGGACCACAATTATACGCAACAATTATAAAACTGTATTACTTTACCTCATTCAAACTTTACGTAATCTGCTAACATGATTTCTCGTTCCTGTCTGATTAATGGCCATCAGCGGAGGAGTTGAAGACAACAGATCCCATCATTCCACGCTCTTTCACAGCGTCATCAAGCTACGGCATTGTTGTTGTTTTGATTGTGCGCCCTCTAGCGGCGGTTTTTACAAACTGCACCTTTAAGCGTCAAAATCTGATTATGAGGTAACAAACATGAACGTTTGATTTCAAGCAATAATTTCACTATGATTTCAATCTTTGACATGTTCTTACTCAGTCAATATTAAAGACATCAAGGTTATACAGTATTTTCACAAAATGTTCTTTACACTATAGGGTGATTTTACAGAAGACATTAAACCAAAACTAAATGTCTTTACCCGAATTTTCACGGACTGATTGATCGCAAAATTGATTTAAAATTGATCCAACCCCTAATTACCAATAAAATAAATGTCTGACTTCAGATATATTTCAACAAAGCATCGACTGAACTCTACAATTACTACTACAATATTATTAAAAATGTGCCGTATGTCTTCAGAAAAAGTTTTGATATCATATCTCATTAAGATATTATATGGTTAATTCTTTCTTTTCCTCTCTTAGTCTAATTACGTGTCGTATGCTCATGTGGTACCTTGGGAGGAAAGGCGAGCCGCAGTTGTGGCAGTACTGTACGCCCAACACATGACCTCTTTTCTCATTAAGAGCTCCAGCTTCACCATTTATCATCCCCATCAGAGCTGCTTCACACAGACCACAGCGACAGACACTGCTTCATAATTATGCCAAATATAAATTTACAATGAATAATGAATACTGCAGCATTAACAACGTCCTTACTGCTAAAGACCAGATCTCTAGCTCTCTCACAGTTATGAAAGTAAATCTGTTTTATACTCAAGTAGTTTTAGAATGGGCTGGAGACAGCAAGACAAAATAACGCTAAATAACTAAATCATATAATCGAGCATATGGTTAGGAAAATATAGCAAACAAATCTGGAATCAAAGCCAATGTTAAAGGGATGGTTCACCCCAAAATGAAAATACTGTCTTTATTTACTCACCCTCAAGTTGTTCTAAATCTGTATAAATGTCTTTGTTCCGTTGAGCCCAAAAGAAAATGTTTTGAAGGATGTGGGAAACCAAGCAATTTTTTCCTACAATAGTTAATATTTCCAGAACTGTTTGGTTACAAACATTTTTCCAAATATCTTTCTTAGTGTTCAGAAGAACAACAAAGTTTTGGCGTGTTTCAGTGAAACTGAGGGTGAGGGTTCAACATCATTTATATAGCGCTTTACACAATACAGATTGCTTTAAAGCAGCTTAAAGGTAAAAAATAGGTAACAATCAAGAAAGAGTTTTCGAGTTATTAAACAGCATACACATTTCTAAACAGGGCTGTTTGTTAACTTTTTTTGCACACAGCACTGGTGCTACAGAGGTTTAAAGTTTTGAAAACAAGCAGTTTTGACACTTCAAACAAACAAGCAGCTCTGTCTAAAGCACCTGCCAAACTGTATCGCACACGTGCTACACTAGCTAATTTATTCTTAGCACAGACCAATTTTTTCATAACACGTGCAACATATATGTTGCACTGTACAGCCCTGCTAAAGTAAAGGAGTAAACCAGTTCAGAAGATCTGGTTCACGGATGAATGCCTGCACTTGTTCCTATTACCTAAATCATCAGCCATGTCTAAATACATCCATTTTAAAGATCTGTTGTTCTAACTGCCAAAGGTGATCCATGGACAATCTCTTTCACTTAGTCAAACGATGAAAGGAACCAACACTAAGAATAATCTTCTTAACCCGGCAAACTACACCACTTACATCACTGCTTAGAAAGTAACATTGCCTGAGGCATCATTTTCCGCACTTCCTGTCTCTCTCTCTCCCTCGCTGTCTTCCTTTCAGACCCAGAGGCTGTGGTAGACCCGGCTCCTCACGGGTTCAGAAGTTCACAGCGGTATCTGTAGGAAGAGGAACGGGACGTCTGCCAATCCTGGCATCTGAGGGTCTAATTGCACATCATTGGCATAATGGTATGCAGAACCACGCTGACTCGTCGCGAGCCGAGACAACATGCTTCCATCTCAAACAAACAATTAACAAGCTTTTGCGTCAATGCTTTATGCGCTGAATATAATTCACAGATGCCTATTTATATTTAGGGTTAACAACGCTGGATTAAAAAAGTTAAGCGTGTGGATGTTTCTTCAATTATGGAGACGCTAGTTTCATACATTGTTTCTCACTCACAAGATTATTTAATGAAAGATATATTTTTCACATTTTTACATGAAGGTTGAATGTAATAAAACCCGCAAGTCATTTGAGTATGAAAATGACAAAATCTCAAATATTGTCTGAAAACTTTATCATGACCTTCATACAACAAAATAAGTAAAAAGAAGTAAATATCTATTAGTTTTGATAAGAAACAGCTCCCAGGACATAAAAAAGTGTTCGTAATTGAAGAAACATCCACATATTAAGTTGCAGAATTGCACACAGATCACGTAACTCATTCTGTGAATAAGTGATATGTAAATAAACTTTTCAAACGCTTCAGTGCAACACCTTTTCGTTTCTCATTCTACCGCGATGCGACTTAATAATAACATTTCAACTCCACTCGACTTGAAAATCCTATTATCAATTACGTATGTCACCGTGGGATCGAACGCTGCCCGGCGACGACGCAAATGCGCACGCTGAAAATGAGCTTCACTATTTCCTCTCCGCCTTGAGGTGCGGACCGGGAGATTATCCCTAATCCCAGAGCCTCCTTTCGCTAACCCACAATCACTCCTTTTACAGCCAGGGCAAATTGTTTTCACGGTTAGCCCCTCCGCTAGCTGCTAAAGACCTGCGCCTTTTCATTCAATAACATCAAAACAAAAGGCAGAGAAAAGGCTAGCATCTGCCATTAGCACTAAATCGTCTCCAGCATTTCTTTTGGAAACGCTGTTGTCTCTCATTTTCTCACTCTCGCCCTGATGGAAGTTACGCGCCACTTTTTAGTCTTGAAAGGAAAGGAGGGAGGAAAACAGCGGATTATTGATTCGCCTCTGACAGGGAGACCAACCTAAAAGCCCCACTGAATTGTCACTCATTATTGAAATTACTGAGCACTAATTAAAGTGGCAGCCGAAGTCCCAGCAGGCCTGGCACATCTGAAGCTTGAATTCAGCTCTGTGGACAGAAGAGGAGAGAGAGAAAGCGTTTGCCGCTACACGGATGTTAATGAGCTTTGCTTACCCCCCCCCACTCCGCCGCTTCTCCTTGAATCACTGCCTCTTTCATATGTACTCGAGTGTGCATTTGTAAGCCTGAAGTAAAGGTTGCAACGCTCTTTGAACGGACCTTTCACACATCGCTCTCAGATAGCATGCACGACGCAGGGTCACGTTTCAAAGACCCCCATTACCGCCGCTAGCCTTCATCAACGCAACACAATAAACCAGGGTGTGAAGTTGAAAGCAATATGTGACACTGCATTGCATCTCATTTTAACGTGCACAATTGAGGAAGGTGAACCTGTCCCACCAAAGGTGTGTAGAAATCTCGGGGCGGGGTACAATACACTTTTACACACACATTGAGAACTCCCACACTGCTAATGCTGTAACGGGATATGGGTGGGAATTTACAGCCAGTTCCCAACAAACGGATACTAAGCCTGCTTACCAGATCACTGATGTTGACATGTTGAGACTTAGTGTTTGAGTGGTTTGTTACATACTATTTGTCCAATGAAGCCCAATGAAGAATATCTAGTTTAAATTTCGCTCAAACCAAAAAAAGAAATAAAAATTGTGCCTAAAACATAAAACCTTGCATAAATCTTTTGGGTTTTTTTTTCTGCTGTAATATAATATTTCTGACGATTAAGCAAAATATTCTCCTTAAAATTCCAGGAATATGTCCAGCTGTTTTACTTCTGACGTTTTAAATAATAATAATAATAATAATATCTACAATCTTTAATAATATTTTTTCAGTACCATAGCAAATAAATATGTTTAGACGGAACACAATAATAATAATATAAATAAAAACGAATAAACATTTTGGAGTAAATTATGACCAGACATTTTTACTGGTTCTCTATGATTCCTTTGGCTATAAAAAAAGAAGAGAAAAACTTTGTATTGTACTAGTCTTTGTCCCATGAAGTTGTAGAGTTATACAGTATATGCACCGAAATAATCTGAGATAGGGACGTAACAATATCAAAATCTCACTGTACCATAATACCTCGGTATGACATCCACGGTACGGTATTTATTGCAATATTTCTAATGATGACTTGCCATGAGCATCCTCTTTTCTTTATCCTCTAATCATAACTGTTGCTTAGAGTTAAGTATGAGATGGGTCAAATGACCTAAAAATCCCTTTTATAAAATAAAATAATTGTACCAGATGGACCTTGCCAATGGTAACATTTTTTTTTTTAACATTCTCTATGTTAGGCGCGGAAGACCTATTGTTTCATACAGTCATGTGATCACGATAATATTGAGACAATTTTGCCATTGCGATAACACGATATCGATAATATTGTTACATCCCTAATCTAAAATGTGAGCAATTGAACTAAAAACACATTAGATTAAAAGACATTAGATGTACACAGATATAGTCCAGGAAAAAAATATGATACAAATATGATAACCGTTTCTGACCCACTATTAATGCCACCTGTACAAGTCTTCTCTCTCGCTGTCTCTCTTTCTCTCATATTCTACATCTTCCTGGCCTGAGTTGATGCATTCTACAGTAACTCTGCCATCACACACATCAGCCTGTATTCCTGCAGGAAAATGCCCTTTAGAATAAATGCATCCTTTATGCTGCTATTTGAAGATTGCTTTCCTGAGAGAATTCTCTCCAGCAGAATTCTCCAGGAATGTAGCTCCTTCACCCCGGTAAATAGCACTACACTCGTGCTTTCTGGCAGCCGTCCATGTTTATTACAAATTTTGACTTTTGGGCTGCTTTTTTTCTTCAAGGCCTTGTTTTGAAAATCAACAAACAGAAAGCTGGCAACGTGTGCCTCTTTTTATCAAATGGTACACAGCTTGGTAATGGACTCCCCTGATGATTCCAGCTAATCTATGCTGATGACCACAGGGACAACAATGATTGTCATGTTAGTAGAAAAAATATTCAAAACAATCATGTTGCGTCAGTTCTACCATTAAAAGACTTGCTTCTCTGCAAATTTCTGCACGCAGTAATTAATACTCTAGGGCTTGCCTTCACCAGACTGCTACTCCAGGCAACAAGATGCCACTCACCTGATAATTATTTTAGGAAACCATGCACAACTGAATGTGATTGACAAATGCAACATTGCTGTAATTGCCTGAAGCGTACAGCGAGAGAGCGACTCGGCGAGCGAGAGAGGCGAGGTGTGAATTCAGCATTGTCAAATGAAAGCAGAACTAAAGAGGAAGCCCTACTGAGATCTTGTCATTCTGTACAATAAAGGTGGACACTTACAGGTGTTAAGGTCAGACATATTTGCTGAATGCCACTTCTGACCGCATCTTCTTATACTGCTACATTAAATGCTGTGCAAGAGAAACTGTATCATTTAAAGCAGTTTAACTGCAGGTGAGCTAATATAATGCCATTTTTAATCATTCAAAGAGTGAAATGACATGCAATCCACTGTGGCCAATGACCTTTGACCCTCATCTCTGATTCTACAGAATATTCTCTTTTTGAATCGTTTCAGTCATTAATTTAAATTAATTTTGTTTTGTTTCTATAGGGCTTTTTATAATGTGCATTGTTGTGACTTTACATAAGGGATTTTAACAGAGGCAGAAGGGAAAAAATGGGAAAATTATATACAAAAATCTAAATTATAGTTTAGCAATAAAGAGACACTTGGAGCAAATGGTAGTCAATTCTATATCTATAAGATTTATGTATTAATTCATGCAATTGGGCATCTCAACAAACTAATTAAAAGGATACTTCACCCAAAAATGAAAATTCTGTTATCATTTACTCACCTTCGAGTTTTTCCAAATGTGTATACATTTCTTTGTCCCGAATAAACCCAGAGAAAGATATTTGGAATAATGCTTATGACCAAACAGATCTCAACACCCATTGACTCCCATAGTAGGAAAAAAGCAATGGTAGTCAAAAGTGCCCCAGAACTGTCCTACATTCTTCCAAATGTCTTCTTTTGTGTTCAACAGAACAAATACATTTATAAAGCAAGTTTTCTTACTATGGTTGTCAATGGTGACCAAGAACTGTTTGGTTATAAGCATTATTCCGAATATCTTTCTCTGTGTTCATCAGAACAAAGAAATGTATACACATTTGGAGCAACTCGAAGGCGAGTAATTGATGACAGAATTTTCATTTTTGGGTGAAGTATCCCTTTAACAAAAACAAATGGCATTTTCTAGCACAAAAAGACCATGATGAAAAAAAATCACTACTCATCAGAAAAAGTAGCTTGATAATGGAAAAGCTATAATATTTTGAATATAGCTAAGCTTAAGCTACTGTTAACAAAAAATAAATAAAGTTACTGTACAGCATCACTACGTTCAGACACTGATGGGAACCCAGTGGTAGTGTAAAAAGAGAATACATGTTTGAACTACTGAGCTGGTCCCTGAGATTTTGAAGTCTGGCTTTAGACTCTTAACAAGCAAAGAATGCCGGCCCAGTCGTGCAATTTAATGTGGAGTTGAGTATCCCCAGGCCACAGTGAATGAGGGCCTCAGAATTGGGAACAACTGCAATGTAGTGGAAGGGAAGCCGGTTCTATCCATTGAATCAAACACTTTCACGACTAAGCCAGAAAACTGGGCGACATACATCCAGAACTTCCAATTCCAAAGAGCATAAATTGATTTTAATGACGCTTATCTGGAAAGGGATTTGATCATGACACGAATGTCTTGGAGGTAAGTGCACATGACAGAAGCAAAAGTTTTTGATTTCTGGCCCATTTCTGCACAAGGAACAAAGCAGATTGGTGGATATAAAACAAATCCGATGAAATTCAATAAAAATGATTGAGAAGTAATTTATTGCACTCCATTTATTCAGAAAGATGAGCAATCATGCGCCATGTCCCACTCTTTTTGAAATATCTCATTTGTTTCTCAAGGACAGCAATGAGAATGAAAAGGCAAATTTGGACTTCAATGGACTCCAAACGGTTGAAGGTCAAAATTCAGCCCTTCAAAGGGCTTTAAATGATACCAGACGATGAATAAGGGTCTTATCTAGCGAAACGATCGGTCATTTTCTAAAAAAAAAAAATATATATGCTTTATAAACACAAATGCTCGCCTTACTCTGTTCTGCGATGTGCGTTCATGACTTCATTCTTCATCGCAGAACAGAGCAAGGCGAGCTTTGTGTTTATAAAGCAAATACATTTTTATTTTTTTAGAAAATGACCGATCGTTTTGCTTGATAAGACCCTTATTCATCGTCTGGTATCCTTTAAAGCCCTTTGAAGCTGCACTGAAACTGTAATTTTGACCTCAAACCGTTTGGAGTCCATTGAAGTCCACTCCATGGAGAAAAATCCTGGAACGTCTTCATCAAAAACCTTAATTTCTTTTTGACTAAAGAAACAAACAGGAAAACATCTTGGATGACACGGGGGTGAGTAAATTATCATGAACATTTATTTTGAAAATGAACTAATCCTTTAACTAAAAATGATAACACTTTTTCTGTGAAGTTAAATCTATCACTTCAGTCTACCAAAATCTCTGTAATACCAAACTATCTGAGCTATGGTATCCACAAAGGTTTGATAGCTTTATAACCGTACTGTATCCCAAAAAATGTTGTAATAATAACTATTTAAACTTTACCTTTTTTAAGAAACACCCGAGAACCTAACTGAAACAGCGGACAACCTAAAGTAAAAGCGCTACCACGAGCAGTAACATTTTCCTCTGAAAGTCTCTCCCTCTCACACGACATATTTCTCCTCAGAAGCGTTCGCATACTTTCTCTTTACCATTGTACACCGAGTTATGTCAGAACTTCAAAGCCAGAAGGCAGGGACCTGTACTTCTGGAGAAAATTATCAGGGAGATTTGTGAGAATTTAAAGGAGGAGAAAAGTAATTGGCAGGTTTTTTTTTGCATTAGCTGCCAGTAAGTATCAGACAGACACTCAGGTTGAAGAACAGTCTTGTAATGAGTGAAGCGGATGTTCAAATGGACTCTCAACATCATCCTTGTGATTAAACACAGAAGCTGAAGTGTGTGAGAGAAAACCGCTCATTAACTGACAGGTTTAGAGAGAGACACCGACCTCACACACTCTAAAACATGCAAGAGAACAGAATAATGAGGAGGTCTTGATGAAATACAGCCAGGAACAAATCTTTAACTTACCAGTCACCGTGGGTGAAGTACCATTTGCCAGCCTCAGTCAACTTCACTCTCCTACAATAGCCTTTTTGCAGTATGGCAATACACTGTAGTTACAAATCAGCTTCAACCAGAACTATCCATTTTACAATGTCCATTTAATCCATTTAAAGTGACTCACATGTCTTGGCGATGTTAAAGAAAGTTTGAGTCAGTCCACTCCACTCACGGCCTGTATCTGTTTGCTCATGGCTGCGAATCCACATTCATAAATATACTCGTGTAATGTTACTACAACGTGATTGGCTTCGCATTTTCTTCGCTAAGGTGAGGGAGCGTTTTCGTTTTGTTTCTCCGGAAGTCCAGCGTCGTGTTTCGTAGTTGGATTGTGGGATTTGTAGTAGTAGTGGATGCGGTTTCACGCGCGTGCGAAAGCTGGAGCGTTCTGGCGTCATTGAACGTTGAAACGGGCTCCAGAAATCGTAAGTGCTGGTGTGACAGTTTTATTTACCTCAGTTTGGTAATATTTTAGGCAGCATACTCTGAATATTCTCAGGGACGTTTTAATTCGAAGTTGATTATTAACTACGACATGATGCCAAAGGAGGTTAAGTTAGCATTGCTCATCTAAGAACTGAGGTAAAGTTTTTATCTTTTGAAATGCTGATATAGTTCTACTGAATCATCAGCCGGGGTGTTATTTTAGAGAACAACGTCGCAACGTAACATAATTCAAGAAAATAACCACTGACTTTGCGCTGTTTAGCCGTTATTTCAAACTCACGTCCTAAACGATGACGTCATTACAACAACTGGCGAGTTAAATGGATATTACCAAGTAAAGCACCAATGAAGAAATCGGTCTTTGTGTGTTTTATTAAAGCAATAAGCCCCGCGAAGCAGTGGGTTACCGAGGTATTTTATAACAGCTTAGAACTCCGCTCAGCCAATCAGAATCAAGGACCAGAACTGACCGTTTTATAATAACCTTTTAATAATGTTTCATCCATATTTAGTGTTTTCTATTGGCTAGGGCAGTGAAGACACGACTGGAAATCATATTGAAGTACAGAGGGAGCAGGTTTCAGAACAGGACGACACTGGGCTTGAACTGATGGATCATGGTTCCAACAAAAATATCAATAATGTAAAAAAAAGACAAATTAAGATTTTACATAACGTTTTGAATGTGCCAGTATTTTTGTTTAATTTGGTAAATTCAGTAACATCTGCTTCACCAAAGTTGTCAAATGAAGTCTACATTCACCTAATTGGGATATTGTTAGACAAGAAAATTAATATGATTGAATGTTTATAAAAATGTTAATTCAATTTTATAACAAAAATACACTGCATAGATACTGATAATAAAACATGACTTCACTGAATTTCAGCAATATTCCGATGTTTACATTGTTTTGAATGGCTGTAGCAAATCTTTGTTCCTCCACTGGGCTTTAAAACACGCTGACATAGAGATGGGATTTAGGGTATCACAGTAATTTTGCACTCAACAGAAACCTGTTTGATTTTAGTTCTCTAATACAGATGTGAGTTATCTACCAGGCTTAGAAAAAAGAACAAACTCTGTCACAACTTTCAGATGTATTTCCCAATGAGCAGACGGGACTCCATCAGGTCAGGTGTTTTGTGCGGCCTGCTGAGTTATGATTGTTCTCAACAAGCCATTTTTCTCTCCTGCGTTCCACCACGACCATCACAAACTACCCGCCGAGTCGCCGTCGACAACAAAGCGCGGGGAAGAAATGATGTGCAGCTATTTGTTTTGCAAGGAAATGAAATATTTATCGTCCGCGAACACCTACCAGGAACAGAGAGCGGACGGGCAAAGGCTCATCTCAGGACCCTGTGGCAGTACGTCTTCTCTGGGGGCACGGAGACAGGACTTGTTCCTGCTGGGATCTACCAACATTTTGAGTCTGGATTTCAAAGCCTCCAAAACCTGCAAAGGAAATGTTCTGATGTCCCGGGAAGAAAAAAGAGTGAGGCACGGGGTCAGCTGTCAGCGGTCGTGGTGTTGAGTCAATTACCATCTGGGGCAAAAGGATGAGCTCAGCACCTCATAACAGCGGTAGAGGGAAGGTATTCATATTTGGGTTTTACAGAAATGTGACCTGCATTCATTCATGTGTTAAATTTGACATGAGAATACCACAAACACGCTTTTGTGGATTTAATGGTGGTGTCATAAAGATGCTCTAATAGTTAGCAGAAGGGAACATGTATCGTTTAAAACCCATCTAGACACAAAATGATCCAAAAAACACACTGATATTAATGTTTAAGACTCACTGCGCACAGGCCAAAACATAGCATTAATATACATTATTATGTGATTTTGGGCCCTCTGAAGGTCCGGGTCAGGCCAATGTAAGCAGCTCTGGGTAAATCTGGATGTCAGGGCAGGCATGTACGTCCAGGGCCGCTGAGCTGACATTTGACGTATGTTTTGAGACTTGTACGGGGTTCTGGTCCGTGGAGGTGTGGCCCAGGACTGCTTCCCATTGGTGGCTTGACCCCCCTGCTCCGCTTGCTGTCAGGACATGAACCAGAGTTTGGGGTCTGGACCCAAGAGTGTCAAAGGAACCCCCCCAAAGCCGTACCAGTTACATGCACACCTCTTGAGAAAAATGAGTTAGCATATTTATAAATCATTCAGAGTATCAGTTCGCTGGTGTAAAATACGAGATTGAAAGTTTTACTTCTATGTAAATGAACACTTTAGAATTTATATTCGTTTATAGTGGTCAAAAGTGATGTTCATAGGGCATATTTGTAAACATTTTTGTCTTTAATTACTTTATTATAAACAGCCACGGAAAAATTAAGAGATCTTTTCACATTTTTTTTTCAAATCAGCATCAACATGTTTTGTGGCCATTCCAGTCAGGTGTATTATTTTTTTAAACAATGTTTTTAAGTGTGATACTTTAATATTTCTCAATTTTATAATTAAAAATGTATGCTTTTTATTTAATAATAATTATTATTTTATTTATTTACAAAATCCACACATACGTGTGTGTGTGTGTGTGTGTGTAGTCTATCATTGTATCACATAATATTGATATTTTACAACATAAAAATGCATAGAAAATAAAAAATAAAACATTGACTACATTTGATCTGTTATTAATATTTTGTTGATCTTGTTTTTGACAACAGCACAGTTTATTGAGACGAGATTCTACTTGGTCTTGTCACAATAAAATTTGTTCATGTGTTGCGTTTTATCTTTTGTGAACCCGTCTTAAATTATTCTCACAGCTGAGCGTCTACACAACACATACACCATCTTTAAAGGGGTCATATGGCGGAAGTACGTGTTTTTCTGTGTCTTTGGTGTGTTATAAGTTGCCCATGCATGTATTAGACACGTAAAATTGCACAAATGAAAGTGTGGGAACAAAAGATGCGTTCTATCTAAAAGCGAATGCTCACCCAGACCTGCCTGAAACGCCTCGTGTAACCACACCCCGGCGAATCTACGTAACTTCGTAACATGATTTGACTAAGACCGCCCAAATCTACATGTAGTTAAAGTGGGCGTAATTGTAAATCTCATTGTATCACCTGTCAGTACAATTGCTTTGGAACCTGATGTTCCGAATATGGTAAGAGGCGTTACATTTCCGTGAAATGCTTGAAGTATTCGACCAATCACTACGCACTGGTGAACTGGCCAATCATAGCACACCTCGCTTTTCAGAGCCATGAGCTTTGTAAAAAATTAGCGCGTTTAAGAGAGGCGGAGCAAAGAGGAGATACAAACATGCACGGTATGTGGAAAATACAACGTTTTAAACTTTAAATGGTGTATACACATTGCGTTACATCTAAAACAAACAATAATATTCGTATTAGCCGTGCAATATGACTCCTTTAATATATCTTTAATAATATATTTGAATAAAAAGTAAAGACATCAGTTTTCCCAAATTGGACATTGCTTTTGGTCACTACTGAATATCACATTAACACCTGCCAAATTTGCACGATGAACATACAAACAAATATTACAAGAAGTCACAAACAAAACATCAGCAGATGTCATGAGGTGTTTCCCAATAAAGCCCAGCATGAGTCTAACTCAAACCAGTTCAGTTTAACAGCGTATTTGACCATGTCATTCCTAACCCTTGTTAATGGCCTGCGTTACAATGAGGCCAGAAATTGTCTTCAAGATCCGTGGAACAGCTGGTTCAGATTAGCATTGTCCAGTGAGTGTTATGAAAGGTAGAACAGAAGTGGGCGTTGTGTGAAAGCCAGCTGCTAAACCCCGCTGTCCAGCGTGCAACAGGAAACGTCTGCAAGCGTCGGTCTCTAACCTCTGCCGAACAGCAGGTAAAGGAGAGAACTGTAAAAGTCATTCTGCTCAGCCGAGATGGTCTCAGTGCCTCTAATAGGCCAGAATAAAACATAAGCACCTTATTAAGACCAGCTTCATTACATAGGCCTGCTTTTTATGGCCGGACTGATGTGATCGCAATTACTGCTCGAATCCGAGAACACCTGCGAGTGTCGAGCGGGAGGAGGAGGAGGTTAGGGCTTTTCGTGGCTTGTTTAGTTTCAGTTTTATGGCTTTTAAAGAGAGGAGACCTGATGTTAACCTCCAGCAAGTAGAGTCTATTGATCGCAGAAGCCTGGTGAAGCCACACAAGAGATGTGAGAAAACTCACATTTCTCAAACTTCACCTTACCTCTTCCTCTCAGCATCCGTGGGTGATCCTTTGAGGTGTCAAATTCTAGTTTAAGCTCCACGAGACAGATCTTTACATTTTACAATGACACGCATGCAAGTTTTTTTCAGAATTAGAGACACTTTTTAGAATTTCTTTTGGTACTAGGTTTTTGCTCACTTGAGAAGTTAATTCCAATATTTATAACCTGAGGGCCACATTGTATAGGAATGATTCAGATTACATCCATTTCTTATAGGAATCAAACACTGTCATGGAACACAAACTTTGCAAATAAAAAAATTCAGAGGTTGCTTTTTGATGGAGTTCTCAGTTGTTTTATTAAATCTGTATGCTTTTAAAATCCAATTAATGCAGATTACAGAGGTAAAATGATTTGGATTAGGTTCAATTTGATGCACATGTTAGAGTTCATACTGAAATCTTTATTGACTTTTGATTGCAGACTTGACAAATCCGAGCTCAGTTTGAGACGTTGTTGTGATCTCTTTTAAACTTGAATGGAGACATTTGTGAGATTTCTGGCTCTTTTCTCAGCAAAAAAGGATTTATGCAAAAGTTTCTATTTACTCTCCATTTAATCTTACTGATGAGGTGAGATTTTAAATAAACCTGTGACTGTTCTTTCTTATAATTTGAATCCTTTAATCCTGAGGTATTTAGCCATTCTATTATATTCATTATGATATAATTGAAAGTTTAAGGGAACCAGAAAACAAATGCATCATTACTACCACGTGGTACTAGTCACTCGTGATGCAGAAGAGCAGAATGTGTGCGTGCGTGGAAAAACAGTGAATAAACAACATGCCTGTACTCCATTCGGACTGTTTAAGCTATTACGGAGAATGAATGCTAAACCCATTAGAGAGAAAGAGAGAAAGTGCAAGGGGGGCAGAAAAGAATAATTGTTCTTCTGTTCAGGCCCATGATGCTTCGTCCTCCCTCAACATCAAAGGATTCATGATTGAGTCGGTCTCATCGTGCCACTTTTTCCCCCTGTCGATAAATCTAGGCTACCTGGAGATTCTTTTGAATGTGTGTGCATTTGATCTTGTATGCAGGCGACACGTCACAGTAGGTCTCTCCCATAGTTCATATTCTTTCATAGCTTGCCACGAGGGCCAAACTTGATTTCTTTTGGCACCGGGGCAAAACAGCTACTGCGGATTTCAATAATGGTGTAGCTTCGCACGCAGAGTAGCCACTGGAAACCCATTTGTTTTTTGGGGTGAATGTAAGCCAACAAAATGAACTTCCAGTCGTCCTGCGGTGCAAGGAGTCCCATCCTGCACTGTTCACAAGATTTTTAATTGGGTTGCTTAATTTTGCCTGTATATCTCTTGTTTGAAACATAAAATCGCATGTTATTTTGTGTACTTACCTTACGTGGGTTGAAGCCAAATGATGTCAAATTAACATTTTCCGTGAAATCGTACCTTCAAATTAACAAACAAGCAAAACCAGTTTCTGTGCAAATAAATCCTTCAGCTTTGCATTGCATCACATATTATAATCTATAGCTTTACAAGCACACAGAAAATTGTCCATCACTTGCCTTTGCAATATAAAAATTATTCATACAGTATAATACAGTATTCAGAACAGGTTGAGAGTCCTGTCATCAAAAGCTCAAAGGAGTTGATATAATATTCATATTTGTTTAGAGTCTCAATCATATGCGACTGTATTTTGCATTCATGTGTAGATGTATGTAGCAGCGAGACCCTCCATCAAACCTTCGTGTGAATTCACAGAGGACAGCAGACGTCTGCTTATGTGGACTGTCACGTAGGTGACAGCGCGTCGAGATAGATTGACAGGCGTAATTACACATATCACTCCAGCTCCAAACGCTGAAATTAAGCAGACACTCAGTAATGGACAACCAGGAGCCGATACTGCCGTGACCCCCCGCTCTGCTGCTCTGCCAGTTTTAACCTAGAGGAAAAATGAGGGGAAAAAATCTATAACAGGGGTCATTTCACCCAATACAGACGATTAATCAGAGATGAGAGAATCCACAACAGATGTAATTTATGGTAATTGCCGTAATTCGTAATATTAGACTGTTGAATAATAACAGAAATTGGATGTAGAGATGTTTATGAGTATAAAAAAAGAATAAAATGTTTATGAGTTTGGCTGTTGAATGAGTAAATAAGGGAACACAATAAAACCACATTACAACAATATAGGAAGAGTTTGGTTCCAAAATGAGATAACTCAGTTTAAAAAAAAATCAAAAATCATGTTTTTTATTGTGCATTCCAATTAATATCAATCAAACTGCAGTTGGTTTGTTTTGATTTAAGCCTTAATAACTAAAAAATACAGCTAACTAACACAATATAACATGATAACATAATAAAAAAACATGATTTTTGAAAAATAAACAGAGTTATCTCATTTTGGAACCAAACTCTTCATATGTTGAACTGTGTTCTTAGGACAAAGGTAAATTTCATAAATGTCAAACCGGGGTATCGTCACATGTGTTTTATATCTTGTAGTTTTATACAGTTGATTTATTACGATATCTGTGATTTTTATTTTAATATTTTAAATCACATTTTTATCAGTTTTATTAACTGTTTTGTACATCACAATTTTTAAAATTTGAAATGTGACTGCTACAGGGCCACAAAAAGGAAAAACATTAAATGAGCTCTTTTTTAATTGTTGACTTTTGGAAGATGAAATTGTTTTAATTGTTTTTCTGTTACGTTGATCTTGTTGTTATTTTATCATTTTTGTTGCGGCTGTACAGTCCTTTGGTCTACTTTGTAGTGGAAAGGGCTCTATAAATAAAGTAGACTTGAGACTTACTGGGCAACACCATAATGTTCAAAAGACTTTAAGGTATTTTCATTTAAAAAATGGACTCACAAAAAAACCATCATTAGAAATATTTTTAACTGTGTGACAACTAGCCCCGGTCTTCAAGCTCTTTGCAAACTGTGAAAAAGTGCTAAACTCAGCACGTCAGCTTTGCCCTTTTCAAGGAATCAAATATATTTGAATATGTTAAAAAGGTCCCTAACAGAAACCTTTAATAGATCACTGTCCTTACTCAAATATTAAAAAAGAAGAAAATATATTCAGAAAAGCCCGGGGATGTTCAGAAAGAAAGGGGGTCAGGGGAGACAGAGAGACCCAAGGTTCTGGGCTAAAGTTCTGTAAGCTCAATATACTGCTGGGTATTAACCAATCAAAGAGCGTTTTCCACTCCCGTCTCCACTTTCCACTCTCGGCCCAAAAAGGCTGCAGGCTTGAAAATAATCATAATGAACAATTCAAAAAGAACAATAATGAGCCTTTTATATTCTCTGGCAAAGAGATTGTAATAATCAGGATAATTATGTTATATTTCTCCAGGTCATCCCTCATTAAGATCAGAGGCGCTGACTGTGAAACAGCTCATTGTTAATTTGGTGTCCTCTTTGTAAGAACAAAGTCGTCCTCTGGTCAGGTTAGTCAGAGGACAATCACACCGAGACCATGATGTGGTGAAATATTCTCGCTGGCGGACACTATCAGGAGCCTGATGGAGAACGGTGGAGAAAACAGACCTTGCGAGACGACCGTGGAAATCGAGGAGGAAGCCGGTGGTCCGCCGGTGTTTCTTTAAGGCAGAATTAGTGATGACACAACATCACCAGTCATGTCTTTACATTAAAGTCAGTGCAGACACGGAGGCACAATTAACCGTAATGACAGAGAAACAGTTATGCAATGCTGTTATTGTAAGATTACAAGCTGATGGATGAAACGATAAATACAGTCAATGAATTTAATTGCTGCGTAATTCTAAAGCCCATTTGCAACAGGGTGGGAAAGAAAAACATATCCGGGTACTTTGTTGAAGAGAAAAATGATAGATATTTGATTTGAAATACATTTTTATGTATTAATTGTTTAATTGGACATGTACACTGAAGAGAAGAGAGCAAAAGCTACAAAAATAAATAATAAAAATATGCGTAATTTACAGTAATGGATAATTTATTATTGATTATAAAATCGAGAATAAGAATAACAATACAGACTGCCTTAATGTTATTATTAGTATGATTATTATTGATAATTATTATTAATATCAACAATATTCTTTTTAATATATGAATATTAATAGTATTAATATAGTATAATAATAACAACAATAATAATATTTGCCCTAATGTTGTTATTATTAACATTTTAAAATAGTATTATGATTATTACCAACAACATTAATAACATAATACTATAAGTAATTTTAATTTAACCAAATCCACAACCCTAAGCACCACACTGGCGTGTTAATATCACAGAATGGCTAGTTTTGATATGTACATGTATATCTTTATACTGTATATCGGGTGGGGGGATGCAAACTTTAATTAGAGAGGTGTGACCCTCTATAATGCACACCCCAGGCAAGGGAATGAAGGGAAGTTTTGTGTAAACACTGCATCCAGAGCAATTTTGCCATTTGATTGGCCAATTCCTTTACTGGAGAAAGGGCCGAACAAGAAAAAAAGGGAGACAGAGCCAAAACTGACCTCTGTCAGGGCCTGGCAAGACTTCAGCCTTTGCTCGGCAGGACTTCAGATACGTCTGACCCCTGAATTAATCTCTGCTCTGCCTCCATCACATGCATACAGCACAACACAAAATTACACTGATGCAATGGAAACAAGTTCTAATATTACACTGCCTGCAAAAAGAAACAACTTCTAGATGAGAGTACTGCCAAGAGTCCAGGCCTGTGATACCAAACCTTTTGACCAACTAAATACAAACCATCTGAAAACCCGACAAAGCTGCCAGTCAGTACAATAATGTGTAATAAAATTCAGTAATATTAAACAAAATACACTCACATTTACATTTTATATAGTGCAGTATGAAAATATGAATTCATGTTCTTTCTGTATAAGGTGACTCCATACATGGCTTGCAAATCTAAACATAACATTAACAATGCTTGCATGCAACTTGCAGTTGCATTTGAGGAAACTGTTCAATATTTCATTTTTATTTTATGACTTTTCCCAATTTTATCATGTACGTGCATCTGAGAAAATTCAGATCCAAATCCAAACATCGCTGTGGGTCCCCATTTGTCTCTTCCAGAAAGACAAAGAGAATCCAAGTGTTCAGGAACTCAACATAGCCAACATTTCACAGCGGTCCAGAGGGACCTGAAGTGAGGATGAGAGTTAGCCACGGGCCTGTCCAAATCCCCTCACCCACACACACATATGTCCCCTCCTGCCCCCCACCACCGCCTCTATCGTGGAACCCAGTGAGGTCCCGGCTTGCCAAAACGGGAGTCTGATCAGGAAGTTTGCCAGATCCTCTTCCACCTCGCCTCCACTGCTCCAACACTCCGACTGGCTTAATTATGATTAATTGCTGCCTGGATAATCAGATACAGCTTCAAAAGGTTGGAAATGACAGTCCAAGGACACGCTGAGGAAGGTGAGCTATGTGTTCATTAAGAAAGAAGCAGGTTCCTCCGCCACAGACCCTCACCTGACTTATTCTGAGTATTCCAAATAGAATTAATTCTAAGATTACAGGTGAAGACTCCCCAAGCGACGCTATGTGTTTGTCTTATAGTCTAAACATAGTCTGATTGTTGCTTTTTTGTGACTTGCACCTCTTGTAGTTTGTCAGTTTGGTGTGAGAGAGAGAGAGAGAGAAAATTATAAGAGTAGTTTATAAATGAATCCATCTCAATGCTTCTGGATCTGATCTGAGAACAGTCTGAACTGAAGCATACCGGATAATTTCTCAATCAGTTAATGTTGGAAGAACCCCAAAATCCACTTCGTAGATTATTCAGCACCCCCAAAACAGCCTTTTTACTTTATACTATTTATAATAAACAGGCAAAGATGTAAAAAAAGATCAAATTCATAACTCAGACAAAACAAAAAAACTTTACAGAGGAAACTATTAGTTTGGTATTCTTGATACTTGTGTGTAAAGCTCTAGAAGTAATTGCCTCTAAAAACTGTTTTATAGAGCATTATTTCACAAGCAATATGTTGTTCCTCTCAGCCATTTAATATAAAATCAAACATGCCTTCATACGAATTTTTGCATTAATAAAAAAAAACAGGACCACCAGGAAGTTGGATTCAGTTTGTTATTTGTTGAGGTTCTGTTCTGCTTTACAAAACAAGTTTAGCAACAAATGACACAAACAAGGTCTGATGTTTCATGCTCAAAATCTATCAGATTCGGCAGTTATTTGTAGGCATGAACACTGTCACAAGAGACTGACTGCAAGAAAGTCCAAAGCTTTTCCATGTAAAGAATTTAAACTCATAAAAAGTGTCCTGAGATCTTGAGTTAAGAGAGCGTCCTGTCCAAAAGTACTGCTTAAATCTGAGCTAAGATTTCCACTTAAGCAGAATTACACTTATGAAATTCAGAAGAGATAAGCATCTGTTTTCCAATGACCAAATATAGTTAGTCTACAATGGAAAATACAACTGTACCTTTCTTTAAATTCCAAGGAACAGTGAAAATCTTCTATTCTCAGGACCCCAGGGGGGACGTCTCATGCACCTCTGGCCTGTAGTGTTAGTGGGACACAGAGCCATTAATTCTCTACACGTTCCCCTCTATAATATATGTAATATAATTTCTACTTGGTTACACTCATAGCCCGATGCACAAAATCCAGGAAAAAATAATCTATAATTCACTCGTATTAAGTGAAAAAGCGTTTTTACTTTTAAAACCTTCCTCTGTTTGATGAAATATTCAGGCCTTCCAGGTTGTTCTGTGTCACATACCAGCAATATTGATCAGTGAAATTATTTAGTGTTCAAACAGTGACCCGGAACTGTATTTTTCAGGTACATTAAGCATGTGGCGAAGTTGGAATGAATAATGAATCTTGTGATGGAAACTTAAAACGGAGACTGCAATCGCAGTTCGCAGTCAGTTTTAATTTTTCACCTCAGTATTAAAAACATAATCATTTTGATTCAGAACTATCAATTTGATCATGTCCAATGTACAAACACAATACAAAAACTGCAAATTGGTGTAGACTGGTATAAAAACATTTAGAGGAACACTTCAACACCTCAGTACTTTTCATTTCACTTATCTTTATATTGTACTTATATTAAGTGTCATAACTATAAATTTGGCCCATTACGCTGTACCTTATTTTTTAATACATCCAAATGTTGTTTCACCTGGAAACACTTTTAGCTATTGCCCAAGACTTAATGCTTTTTGCAGACCTCCTTTGGCTTACAAATTGCATAAGAATATAAATACTAAGTAAATTAAATCGAACAATTCAGCCAAAAAAAAGATGAACAGGACCTTCATCGAACACCCCGCCAGATCTTCATGGAATAGTCGCAGACATGTTCCCAGCGGTTTTGAAGATAAAACCTCCATCGGTTTATATAAGCTAAAGGGAAACCGCAATAAATACCTTGAAACATTGACGGATGGGCTTATTCATTATTTAGTATGTAGAACTATAGGGACAGTCAGTCTAAAAATGAACTATTTGTACAATCCACAATCAATGTGGCTCTTCTCCCACGGCAGCAATGCCACCAGTATTTTAAAACAGCCACACACACGCAAGCACACGCATGTTGGGTTTCCATGTTTTATGGGGACATTCCATAGACGCAATGGTTTTTATACTGCACAAACTGTGTATCATATTCCCTAACCCTAACAATCACACAAAACTTTCTGCTCTTTTAGATTTTCAAAAAAGTTAATTCTGTATGATTTATAAGCGTGTTTCCTCATGGGGACCAAAAATGTCAACATGTGTAAATTGGATTCAAATGAAAAAAACAACAACACAGAAAACTAACAGAAACTGCGCTGGATGCTGATACAGAGTGAATCTTTTACATTCGTCTGTAGAGTATTAGCAGTCTCCTGGGGAACGTCTCCTCCACCCAGATAGGCTTTTAATCTGTAATCCTTTGTTGACATTTATCATATAGAAGCAGAGAGACGGATTAAAACATCTAAATTATGCACTTGGGCTATCCATCCATCCATATAAACATAGAGAAAAGTGACATGGCAGTTGATATTTGGTTATACATGTGGCAAATAAGGTCTTGCTAAACACTTTGATGAAGCTATAATTCGTTTTAATCATGTTATATATTATTTCCAAACAGAATAACACCTGGAATTTCTATAAAAAGGAGCAAAATTAGTCTCACAAAAATTCTTAGCTATTTTAGGTGGATAATTTACGTTTTCATGAAGTGAATCGTACAAAAATGTCGGATTATTTTATAAAAGCCAACGGCGTGTTATGCAAATACGTTATCTCCTTTGGCAAAGAAGCGAACACATGACGACATCTTAGCCCCGTGTCAGACACCGTAATGCGTCGCAAGGGAGGGAAGGCTGGGGTGAGCCATCGGTTGCAGTTCGCAACCTCACCACTAGATGCCGCTAAATTTCATAAACGGGACCTTTAAAACATACCCATTCTTAGTCCAAATTAAATCAGACACGTGCTTCTTTGAGAAGACATTATATTATATCTAGAAAATTAACAGATATTAGATTATTATGCTTAATCAAAATTATTTTAAAAACTTTGTGGCAAGAGATGCACACACATATATAACTATATTGGACAATATATTAAAACACGTTTCAGAGGTACAGGTGACGTGTGTCATGGCAACAAAAAGAAAAATATTGACTGCCATTTTCAAACAGGTTGCAAACACCACCACCCATCATCTCATTGGTTTAGCCACAACTGCATTGTCAGGAAGCCTAAACGGACACTATTGTTGAAAGCATCACAGAGCGACAGTGTTTACATTTTTCTTGGATATCAGCCGACTGTGTAACAGCATATAATGGGAGAAATGATTAAACAAAGAAAAAACTACACAGATCATCTTTAAAGTCTATCAGCAGACTATTTCCAATTCAATTACATACTGAATATTGTTCCAGATGTGCTTAAGTTGACGCAACATCGTGGTATATTGCTACAAATCGCTTTATAAGAAAATCTCACAAACAGACAATTCATTCACCTCACATCCTACAGGAGCACGTTTAATAGTCCGGCCTGTACAATGTTCACTTTTATGCAAGTCGTTTTAAAGAGACAAATTAGTCTCTTAGGAAATGACAGAGTGAGCGTTGCGAATGTCTTGATAATAGTCTAGTAATACTCTAGTACTCCGACTTCATATTAAACCCCGGGCCTAATTTCCCCACAGAATGCACAAGAGGGCACTCACATTACTTTTTAATGCATATTCACTGGAAGCTTTTGGCTTTCTGCTTATTTATTTCTCAAGTGTTGCCAATGAAAACCTTGTTTCCCAGAGCAAACCTGTCTATTCGCTCAAGGCCCCGACCGGCGTGCGTAGCTCTCCACTCCTGAGAAACATCAAACCTGCCTCCATGTGAGGCTTCAGAGAGAGAATACTGAGGTTAGCAAACGGTGTGTGTGGAGGTTAAATGAACTTTAATGGGAACAGGAAGAGCGTTCCTGCGCGTTGGCGTTCGCGAGGGAGCGGAGATCCAGCCAGATGCCATTCCCATTAAATGTATGACTCAAAAGTTGGAAGCCACCTACAGCGTGGAGGCAAAACGAAAGGAAAATGGGCTGCTGTTGTACTCGGTGGATTAGTCCACTTTACCGTAGAGGTGAGTTTGTGATACGGAAATGGAGATTTATGTAGCGGTAGTTGTATTTGAGAGGTTTTCTAAAGAAATAATGCAAAATGTGGGTTTAATGCTGTGTTCCCACAATTGGAAAGTCAGAATATCCTACCTGGAAAAGTACAACGGACATCACACGAAGGCAGACTTCCAACTTGAACTTTAGTACAGCCTTCACATCTACATAGTCAGCTATGATGGTCCTGAAAATACATGCTGTTTTTAACATACAATGTGCATCACATGGTTATTCATAGAAGTAATTATGCAAGGCTTTAATAACAAGATATGACAATGCAGATGTTGTGAAAAAAACAAAAACAACGATTCTAAAAGTTTCTGGCCTTCCCAACTCGGGTACCAAAATGATCTCGGTTGTAAATACCGACTAGGAAACTCATATTTACAACAATTCCGATAGCACATGAAGTAAGCATAAATCCACAACAATTCATATCGGCTCTCACTAATGCTCCGTTCCAGACAACTCGGATATTATGACGTAAAGTATACGACTTCCAACCTCTTTAATTTCCAGTCAACCATGCGTCACATTCGCATGTCTACCATGTGATGTCACTATGAGACGCCGAGAGAACGTAACTGTAGTCTATGTTATCGTTATATGGTAGCTATTCAAAGGAAGGCATTTGTTCATAAACGGTTTCTGGATATATTAACGTTCATGTTCGTTCATACTACGAGTTGTAAAAATTGTTTAAAGTTTGTTTACAGTTCACATAAGGTTGCGAAGGGCTAGTTGCCATCTTGTCTGTGACATCGAATGACGCGTCTTGCTGAAGTCGTGGTTGATTGATCTGCCCCGAGCTCAGAGGTCGGATAACCGACTTCGTTTGGCGTTCCAAACATTTACTTCCGGGATTGAGGTCGGCAATACCGGAAATCCGAGTTGTCTGGAACGCAGCATCAATCTTTGAGTCAGATCCGTGGACGTGGCTTGTTGGTTTTGACTAAATCCTTGGTGTTTCGAGTCTTACGATGCCCTAACCCACACCCTAAACCTAACCATGTAGACTACGTATGGTCCTTGAATGTGGCAAAAAAAACGAATGATATAATAGCGTTAAAATATTACAAGTGTCTGCTAACATTAAAATAGCACTGTTTTATAAATTATTTTTTATAGTGGGAATTATTGACTTTCTGTGAGCACGTGAAGGCAGCATTAGTCCAGGTAGTGATGTCACATGACTGTAATGGAGACACAACAATAATTCACTTTTTAAGTAAATACAAAGTGTAAGAGATAACTTTTGACATGATTTCATGCAAACTTATAACAAATCGTTTTCTTACCCCTGTTTTGTAGCTGTGAAACTTTTTTGGGGATTAACACAATTCAGGTGCAAGAAACAAGGTAAAATTTCATAATAAAAGTCCACATAAACTAAAGTCAAATGAAACTCTTTTTGACAGTGAAGCAGACAATACACGTAAAACTACAGGTTTGATAATATTATAAATTGGTCACTAATTGCATTCATTCCTCTCTTGGCTTTGCTTTGAAGTGCTTTGAAAGCGCTGGAAGCATTCAAATCAATTCATTTGCTCTCCGAATCAAAATGCACAAAGTCAAATTGAACTTGTGCTTGATGTCAAAGTTTGTGTGGAGGTCTGAAGTCCACCGCCGGTTCATGTGCATTCATGAATTCTTTTTCTCCACGGCAGATGAAAGACTCAGTCACTTACACTCAAGGTTCAACTATGCAAAGGGATTTGTATGGTGTTTGTCAAAATTAACGAGTAGGCTTATCAAACCCACAGAAAGAAGGTAAGGTAGAGAGATACAATGTGACCCTGGACTATTACTCAAAAATATAATGACTATTATGAATGTTAAATAAAAATATGATATATTTTTCAAGTGTTTTTTATTAAATTATCTATAAAATAAATAAGTATCAAACACAAAAAGGCCACTGACTTGCTGAAAACAAAATCAAATAATTATCACAAATATTATTTTATATTAAAAAATATTAATCATAATAATACTTCTTATTATTATTGATGTACTTATTTTAAGAAGGTTGTATCACACCAGGCTAAATTATGAAATACAGAAACTCTATTATGGCACTATTGAGAATCATGGGTAATAACGGCCTCCCGTTGTTGTCTTTCTTCTGCACACTTCATCATCTTCACTCTCCTTCAAGATGAAGAGAAAATGCCTTGACGCTCTGCTCAGTGCAGTCACTGTATATTGTAAAACAGCACATTAGCGTCACACGCAAACACGGGTCCATAAACACATCCGACATATGTTCCGTATGCAGGGCTTTTGTAAACAAAACAATAAACATCACGCTTCAAACACGGCTCCAGAAAGAGGCTTTTTGCAGGACCTCATTGTCTGCAGAAGATGAGAAAAAGTGGCCTCCACTCGAAGTGTTTTCTGTGTAAAGCATTAACATAATTTTTCCGACTGCAGTTCTCTCAGGACCGACTGATGAAGGCTCTACCCATAATTCTAATTGCATGGACTGCATTCTTAATTAAGAGCGGTACAAATGGATTTTATGCCATGCCAAATTAAATCTAAATTCATTAGACATAAACCCCTTTTAAAAATTGATACAAATATTTGAATTTTTCAAAACTTTGAGCTCTCACTCTCCATTTTAGATGAGCATGCCATTATACACGAGCAAATGAATGTATCTTTGTAAATGAATTATCCAGCTATTATGACATATTTAACAAACCCAAGACTTGTCCTTTATTTGGCCTGTCTTACAATCTCGAATGTCTTGCGTCTTTCATACATTACTACACTGAATGATAAAACATCATTTATTTAGTCATCTGATATTACAGAAACAATTAAGCTTGATATAAATGTAAACGTGGGTGTAAGAGACAAAGCTTCAGGGTTAAATCATTTACAGTTTGCGGGTTAATATTTGTCTCTATAATCATCTCTATAGTCTGTCACGGGACTCTTGTGTCTGTTTATTAGAATAAATTGAAATTGCCATTTTACACGCTATCAATCGCCACAACAAACACAACCAATACAAGAATACTAATAGCATCATGTGATCAAAAAAAAAGATAACCAATTACAGCTACGTTAAAAAGACAAATGTTAGAATACATTTTGTATAAAAATTACAGTGGTAAATAATGTCATCTCAATTTAATTGCTGACAATTATGACATGATCTTCACAACATACAGAGCAATAAAATCACAATAACATGAACTTTTTATATGTATTATGTATCTCACTGGCGAGGCGTCACGTATGCATCAGCATTTTTACTTTTGTCGTATATTAGTGCTTGTGTCGCTGCAATTTTTCGAACTTTGCATCTCTGGAATCAACAACTCGCGCTTAATGAATCACTTCCGGTCTTTTTATCTTCCCAAATCACTGTACTGCATGCATGCACACCCCTTCAGTCAAAAAAACGGAGGGATGTGGGGTAGAAGTCAGAATGTACGCAGAGGAACGAGTGTGTGGAAAATATGTTTCCACCAGAGGCCAAAGATTTATGGATGCTCCTGCATGTCTTCAGTTCTCTGCAGGCCTGCAGTCTCGCAGTAATGGATAAAACAGATGCTTGACACACCGGCACCTCTTCATGGGTCCGGTGGTCTTTTTTACAGCGGCTGCAGTTTGGCGCAGGGGCCGGGCGGGGCGGCGAAGGGCAGAACGATGTGGAACGGGAAGCGGAGGTCATTGTGAAACACGAGGTCTGGGAGGAGAATCTCTTCAGTCATGTGTGCCGCAGCTGGCTCTGAATTCCCACACATACACACGCCCCTCACGGAAAAGTCAGATTTTATGTCTCTCCCATGGTTTTCTCACTCCCGGTGTTAACGCTTTCTCATCGTCTCACTGCTTCTCCTCAATCGGGCTGTCACAGATTTGTATGAATCATTAAAATATTGGCGTCTGTAGACTGTAATGCACGCTTTTAGTTTATGAAAGCTAAGCTTAAATGTGCAAAATGTTCTCTTTTTTTGTTTAATTCAGATAAACAATTTTATTTACAACACTTCAATTCTTTTGCACAGTTCTTTGCAAAATCACCATTTCCTACAGAAAATCCAAATGCATTAAAAATGGATATACACATGATTTTATTGATCAGTTGTGGAGCATCTTACTAGCGTGCCAAGGTCATTGGTTCGAATTTGAAGGAATGCATAAAATACCTAAATATATATCCTGAATGACATACAGGTCACACATGCCAAATGTATACATGTGAATGTAATATAATGAGCTGAAAAAAATACAAATAAAACATTCTGTTTTAAAGGAGCAATGTGTAGATTTTAGTGGCATCTAGTGGTGAGGTTGCGAATTGCAACCAACGGCTCATTCCACCCCTCACCCCCCCTTTCGAAGCACTACGGCAGCCCTCACAGGACAAAGATGGCGCCACTTTTTCTCTTCTTTGCCGAAGGAGATAACGTATTTACGAAACACGCTCTGTAGAGCACTTTGTGCGTTTAAACCTACTGTAGAAACAACATGGTGAATTACATTTAAGGGGACCCGCGGTGTATGTAAAAAGAAATAGCTCATTACAAAGTAATAAAAACACAACGCTTCATTATGTAAGGACTTTATGTACCTCTTAAGACATAGTTATGTATTTTATATTTTATACTCTCTTAAATATTATACACAGCATCTTTAAAAATCTGAGAGATGTGGTCAGTCCTACAATTTTTACACTGAAACCGTCTTCCGGACCCTTTTTCTCAATCATTTATGGGGTTGAGGATATTGCACGTGGCGTGGGTGTGTGTCGGTTTTCGTGTTCTTACCTCACTTCTTCCAGTTTCATTCACTTATAGATTGGTGGTTGGTGGGTAGACAGATTTGGGTCTTCGCTCGGCACCTGAGGTGCCCCGGTGTCATGAGAACTCAACGCTGCTCTGTTCATTTGTGGAACATCTGTAGCACACAGACAAAATTATTAATAACTCTGCATTCCCACCTGCCAAAAAAGGTGATGAAGTGGCGATGTTGTCCAGCAGCTTAACCTGAGAGACACGCAGAGAGAGAGAGAGAGAGAGAGAGAGAGAGAGAGAGAGAGAGAGAGAGAGATCCAAACAATTAAAAAACTGTTCTTATTTTAAATAGAATCTAAACTATTTTATATATTTATATAAACATTAAAACACATATTTTATCAAAACATTATTTTCCCACCGAACGACATTTTTTGTCTTCATGACGTAGGTCTCGGACTTAAGGTGGGGCTATACTGACTGTTCAATGACCAGGCATCCAACTTCCCAATCATCCAATCAGTTGCCAACAGGCGAAATTAAGCCCCGCCCTACATTTTTCCTAATTTCAAAAGCTGTTTCACTTAACACTCTTAAAAATAAAGGTGCTTAAACATTTCTTCACAGCGATGCCATCGAAAAAAACACTTTTGGTTCCACAAAGAACCGTTCAGTCAAAAGTCAAAAACATCTCTTTCTTACCGTTTTATAATCTGAAGAACCTTTTTCGCCACAAAGAACCTTTTGTGAAACAAAAAGGCTCTTTACAGAAAAACGTTCTTCTATAGCATCGCGAAGCACCTTTATTTTGTGTGTGTAGACATCACAATTCTTACATGTCTTACAATGTTGCATAAGAGATCTTACGAATGTCCCAAACTGTGATCAGACACCAAATCATTTGTCGAAAGTCAAAGATTTCAATGTGAACTTGGTGAAATGACCAAGCTATCAGATTCTATCTACATTCGTTTAATATCGACTGTATGAAGCAATTGTCTTAATTGTGTCTTCATTATGTATACTGAGCTATAAAACAACAACCCCCGATCAAAACTGTTTAAAAACAAACATTCAGTGTAGTTATGATGAACAGAGTATCCTAAAATAACTTGCGCTCGACAGGAAACTACAACCGAAAAGGACTGGCAGCTTTTGGCACTTGTATAAAAATAGGACGGCTGTGATTGGCTGTCGTGTTTGAGACCCCTGATGATTGGGAGTCGTTCCCGGAGGGCGGCAGACAGACATGTGTGCGACGAGGAGCCCTCGGGGACCGCTTTGCTTTTTTACAGGCAAAACAACGTGTGCCCCGGTATACCCCACGGGGTTATTTTGTAGGTATTAGAAAACAGTGAAATGCACAAGCAGAATTCGCTGACGTGCCTTTCTATATTGCATTTAGATGGAAGGGCTGAACATTTCTTTGCCGGATTCGATCGGGTGCAGAAAGGTGAACCTGTGGTAATGATGTTTAGATTAAGTAGCGTATGTTAAATGTGCTTTCACGATTTTAATCCAACATCTTTCACTGAAAGAGTTAAGGTTCTCACTTTTTTTTAAATGAACCCACAATGTGAAATAAAACGCACCTCACACTAACACCTAAATATGATATTAGAAGAGTTGAGGACTCTATAGACCTTCACATCGGCTTGGCAAAGCACTAACAAAGCCTCTGTGTGCCAGCGGTGTGACTGACACTGAGAGCCACTGGATGGATTCATTATCATATAACACTATTTAAGGCCCATGCATCTGTGCTCATGCAAGTTAGCACACGATCCGCACGCCGCCGCTGAGATCTTACTGAGCGTTTTCCTCTCTGGCAGCAGTTAATTTCAGAACAGAAATGAAGGTGTAAGACTGTGCAGGTGGTTGCGTGTTGTTGGTGATGCAAAGCTGCGACCGAGGCCATTCTGAAACATCTATCTGTTTTGGATCCTTAGAGCAGAACTTGCCCAAGGCGTTTCTTCTAAGAGAAGTAACTCGGCTTGTTGGACATCGTTTTTGATCTGTAGCAAAGACAGAACGCTGTGATCTCGGTTTGGATCTGGTGGGTTTTCTCAGGCTGCGTGGCATTTTCCAAAGATACGTTTAACGCCATCACAATATAACTATATACTGTATATAACAGGGTATTTTACTTCACTCAAAAACTACATATGTTCGTACTTTTATCGCAGTTTGTTTTCAGAACGCACTCTGAAGACGGCTGGGTTAAAAATAACTAACCTGGCAAACTGGGAAAATAAATATATTTTATAGATATAATTATAAAATATATTTTAAATATATAATATTATTTAAAAATCCCGGGTTGAACTTTTAAACTCAATTTTACCTTTATTGCTTTTTTTAAGATTTTAGGTTATTTTTACATTTTATGAAAAAAAGAAAGAAATTAAGTTTTATAGCACAGTATTTTAACTGGAAATGTATTCATTTGCTATTATGCATACAATACAAACGTTACCCTCTCACAGAAAAATAATAAAAATAATGTAATCTAAAATGATATAAAATAACAATTAATATTACATATACAGCCGCAGAAGAAAATTAAGATACCATTTCAAAATTATTTTCAGTTTTTCTGAATTGACTATGTATATGTGTTTAGGTAAAATTATACTTTTTGTTCCATTCTGTGAACTACAATATTTATTTCAAATTAAATATACTTTATATATATGTATATATTCATATTTGCAGAAAATGAAAACTGAAGAAACAGGTGAAAATAAAAGAAAAGATCCTGTGAATTTTTCAGACCTTAATACTGCAAAGAAAACAAGTTCATATTCACTTTTAAGCAATACAACAGTAATATGTGTACATGTATTAGAAAACAAATCTAATATTATTTTTTATGTGATAATCTGGATTTTTATCACAGTTTCATATGTCTTGTCATGCTGTCAGTCTTTCACAAAGCTGTCGGATGACTTTATGTCACCCCTGAGGTTTCATTTGGTTGAAATTCAACAGACACTGGACTGGAATGACCACAATACATCTAGAAGTGATGATTAAATAAACATTTGGAATGGTCTCTTATTTTTTTTCAGCGGCTGTATAATGTATGTCTTTATAACTTCAGCCTTGCTCTATTACAAAACGTCGACTTCATTTCACTTTTTTTCTACACATGGCAAATAATTTGACATGTAAATCATTACCGTTTTAGAGTCACGTTTACACAGCGAACTCTTTAATTTAATAACTTCTTCACCAGCTGCTTGATTTATTGAAGTTTTGTTCAGCGGCATCTGTGACCATTACGGTTAAGAACACACTGCAAATGCTTTTCACACTTCCTTATGGAATAAAACTGCCTGACCCATATTTGTCAATCTCATTTGCAGAAAAGCACAAGGTCACCTTAATAATAAAGCACATGCACAGAACAACGTGAAGGCTGGAATGTAAACTCAAGCCGACACACATTCACGGCCTTGTTGAATTTCTTTCCTAATGATTGTGCAGTTTGAGTTATGGCCAACATCTCATCCACTTCCCCAGCAAGTGGAAAAACTTAAACACACTATTAGACGTCCATCTGGAAACTCAATGTGCTGAACTTCTGTGCAGCTCTTGGTTAAGTGTCCGTCCACCATTAAGGGTTACCATAAAGACTTCTGTAGTGTTCTGATATATTACAACAGTGAACAATCCTAATCTGAAGAAGCTGTACTGTAGTTTTGAAAAGTGAGGTTACAGTATGTCAAATCTAATGTAAACCTAAACATTTGTATATGCCATACACAACCCTGTTTATAATTTATGACAGCAATAATGTAATGAATGCAAAACGTTTTACCCCAATGGAAATAGTTTCTTATTATGATTATTTTACAAAGACAATACACTGCTAACAATGTATTTAAAGGAACAGTTCACCCACAAATGAAAATTCTGTCATCATTTACTCGCCCACATGTTGTTCCAAACCTGTGTAAATTTTGTTGTTTTGCTTAACACTAGGAAAGATATTTGGAAGAATGTTTCTAATCAAACAGTTCTGGGGCACTACTGACTTCCATATTACAAAAAACATTACTATAGTTGTCAATAGTGGCTCATAACTGTTTTAGTTTCCAACATTCTTCAAAATATCATATTTTTTGGGTGAACCCCTTTAAGTATATCTTACTGTTTTCAAAAGCTCCCATAGTTCAGTTTCTATCAAGGGTTTGCGCTTACTCTTGTTTATGCAACTCTTGTGTCGTGTTTGTGCGACTCATTTTGAATGTTAACTATTACAAGTAAATAAAGATAAATTGTTTTTTAACCTTAGACATTTATGTCTGAAGAATGTATTTGCAAAAACAGAAAAACTCTTTTTAGTTTTGCAATCGAAGTAATAACACTCAAACTGCAGTTGTGTGGTTTTGAGTAAGTATAATAAGTAATAATAAGTAATAATAAATAAAAAACAGCCAACCAACACAGTAAATCACAATAAAAACTTTTTAATCTCACAGGAGTTTGTAACTATTTCACGAGGTGGCTAATTCGCATGAATTCGACGTGAATCGTACAAAAACGTACTATTCTTAAAAAAAGCAATACTGAAGCCCCTTCCCAAATCCCACCTCTAAACCTTACCATCAATGGCGCGAAAGCGAATCGTACTTAAACATATAAATGAATTGAGCAAATACGAATTAGCGACCTTTAAAAAATGGCTATGAAATGCTGTGAGACTGTGCTGTTTTTACCCATATCATAGATTTTTGTTTAAAACTATTTTTTTTACCAAGAATGAACTTTTCTAAAAAACGCATTACAACAGATTAAAGACAAATATTTACATTTACGCATTTGACAGACGCTATTATCCAAAGCGGCTTACATTGCATTATACTACACAACTGTTTCCGAGTATGTGCAAGCTGTGGGTTCGAACCCATGACCTTGGCGTTGCTAGCGCCGTGCTCTCTCCACTGAGCTACAGGAAAGCATAACCATGTACGGTGTCTATGCTGCTTGTAACGGAGATAAAAAACACACATCTGAAAGTATTTTTAAGTTCGTTTCTATGGCTGTATTGATGCTGAGGATCCGCTTGTCTCGTAAACATAGTCTAAGGAACCAAAACATGAACACCATGCAAGGATTAAACAGAAAATTAAAGATAACATTCTCTAAGAGAAGTTGCAAAAATCTTACGAAAAAAACAATAACTCTTTTATGAGGTGGTGATTTTGTATGAATTTATACGATGCGAACTGTATGAAAACAAAAATAAGAATAAAGGTTCAAAAACCTTAAACGTACAATTGCGATTTGTGCAAATTGTGTTGGTGATTCTGTAGTATACTGAGGTTAAAACTGTCTCACCTATATGGTCTTGGTTTTACCACGAAAACAGCCACAAAACATCTCTTTTAAATAGATACAAATATGGATGTTTAGCCTATTTCCACTGAATTGAAACCGTACCGTGTTGTTTAGACTTGCAGATGATGTATGTAAACATAATTAACTTTTTGAACTTGTTCAGTGGAGTAAATCTACCAGGCTAATGAAAGGCCGTGGAATCGTCACCGCCTGCACAAGTAACACGCTTTCCCGAGCGCAAGGTAGGGTGCCGAGAACGCGTGGGGCCGCAACTTATCATTCGTCTGTCAGGGGAGGCAAATTGAACCCTTGCCGGGGCATAGCAATGGGTCAACAGGCACAATCCGTCCAACATCAACCACTTTCAACTTGGATCCGGCGTGCGAGCGAGCGAGCGGAGAGAGCTGCTGTCAATCAAACAGTGTGACTATCATTACGGGTTTGCAGCCAAGCAGAAAAACACTGTAATAAACGGGTCAGACCGACTCCATCGGGCCGCACGCGGCGCTCGACGAGGGCGCGGTCCGGTGGCCTCGCCGGGCATCAAATCCTTGTCTTCCTGTTTGACCCCATTACTACACCGTGATGGACCTGCCTGTCACAGCGCCGACTGCAACAGTCCGACGCGCCGAATCACTCTTTCCGACAGGTAAGCCCCGGGATCGTTTATTTCAGCCGGCGGTCACGCTAGGCTTGCCATGGCGACGGGCATCTTTAACACGCCACGGAAGTACGGAAACCCAAATCGCCCGGGCGGCTCACATGAGGGCTTCTCATAAAGATGACAGCAGACCTGGAACGATGTGTTGGAAAAGCGCACAGCATCGTGCGCTCATTCCACCTGTGATTCAATGAACGCTGGCCTCATTTGCTGTCCAGCGAGGTGTGAAGTTTCCCTGCGTGCTCTGAAGTCGCCTACGTAGGCACATGTGACACACATAGAGGATAGCACGCATGGTTATAAAGGACTTACAATGACATTACGATAAATGCACTTCATCTTTTGTCCATTCAAAATCAAGCATTGATGGAGATATTCAGGCCAATTACCCACAATGCCTCTGTATAGACATATGATGCATTATGAACACAAACAATGAGTTTTGCGGTGCGCTGCTATCCTGCCTCTGTTTTTATGCGATATCGCCTTTGGTCTCTTCTCGGCCTTTGAGGATAAGAAGCAGACGGAAGAAGGGGCAGGTTTGTTGCTGCTCGAGTGCATAATAAGAGTCGCGTCTGTGGCCTGAAACTCTACAAAGGCTCCAGATCTAAATGCTATGCAGTATATATGCATTCCTAGTACAAACACAGGCAGAGACCAGAGCCCGGCCCGTTTGATCCTGAACTGCTGCGATCCCTTTCATCTGCTTCAAGCTTTCTAAAAGTGTCCCCGTGATGTTCCTCACACAGAAAGTCGGATTATGACCCGTGATGGTTCTCTGGCCACAGGTGCACATGAGTCTCCACCAGTCTCATCAGCATCTTTAAAACCTTTATATGTCATTAGGTGTGAATAGACAGCAGCGGGACTTTCAAGATGTTTTAATAGAAATATACCCACGGAGGAAAGTTGGCATGGCACTAACAATGCCAAGGTCATGTGTTCGATCCCAGGGGATTGCACATAGTCAGAATCAAAATGTAATGCAGTGTAAATCGCTTTGGATGAAAGCGTCTGCCAAATGCATAAATGTAAATGTAGATGTAGCTCAGGAGATTTGATGGAGTTCTTGGTTGTGTTCCATTTAAGTATCAACTTGAAAGTTTTCCCTAAAATTAGGAGAAATAGAAACGGTGCAAATGGTACAATTGTTCAAATCTAGGGGTAAAATAATCTGGGTAAATTTGATGAGAAATGTTCACATTGATATCTCGAGTATTTCTGACATTTGATTGCAGTCTTGACAACTCTGAGCCCAGTTTGGGACAGTGTTGACATCTCTTCTGAAACTCGATTTCTGTCTTTGTTTCTCAGGAGAAATATCTGAGACTCACATGACATTGAAGCAAAAGCTTCCATTTGCTCTCCATTTAATCTGATTGATATTTAGGAGACATAAAAGAGATATTACAGATATCTCAGCTGTGATTTTATTGTTATAAGGTGGCACAACTGCAATAATATAAACGAAAACTCTGTCTTTTAAAAGGCATTACTGTATATACAGTGCTGACCTGCTTGGTCACATACAAAGCATATGAACTTGCCCTCTTTGATGTCATCTTTATCAATCCGCTCTTATTGATAAACTTCATTTACAAAATAAGAGTAATGTTGACCTGAATTGATTTAACCACACTGTTTGATATTCTTACTCGATGATAAATAAATTATAAATTGGATAATTGTAATCAGGGATTGTTATAAATCTATATGACCTCTTGTCATGTGGATAATTAATCAATGTTTTACAGCGCCTGTGCATTCATGTGTTTGACAGTCGCCATACAAGTCACACACAAATACACTGACAACATGATATTTCATGAACAAATAATCAATGGTTTATTTATTGAAATATACAATGACCCTTAGTATAGGCTTGTTTGCTATCAAATAGATTCAGTGTTTGATATTTTCTGGGCATGTGTACCTTTAAAACCCAATTACATCAAATGTTGTGTTATCTGGCTTTTATTGAATTTTGCCAGCTTTGAGACCACCAATATAATGCACACCATCATTAAAATTAGGGATGCACGGGGCCCGATACTAAGCTCATGTACACGTACTTGTACTTGTAAAAATGCACCGATACCAATGACCGATACCTCATGTGACTAAACTGAGAAATCTGATTTGAAATTTGCTTTGAAAGTTTGTGAAAAGCACATTTATTTTTCAAAATGTGTTTAAGGTGGAGTTGTTTGTAATTAAGAAGGTATTCTATTTGTATTGGTTCCACTGTGTTGTGAAAAGGTACAGGCATCGGTATCGGCGAGTACCAGAAAAATATCGGTAATCGTACTCTGCCTTTAAAAAATGGTATCGGTGCATCCCTAATTAAAATCGTACACATTTAAATTTACATTTAGAAAAACATATGCACACCAAAGTCTCGTTTTCAGACGGGAAAATGATCAAAATTTTGTTTTAAAAAGAAAAAACATCGACCTGTGTGATAAGAAAAAAATCTTTATTTTTTCAAATATTTATTCTTGTTTTAAACTCCTTTTTACCCTCATAAAACAAGACATATATATCAAGACTTAATGTCAAATCATTTTGTTTAAGGAATGACATTTGTACTGGAAGACAAGTCAAAAATAATAATTAAAAAAAATTGCAGGGGGAATTGCACATTTTAAAGAACACAAAAAACTTGAAAAAACCATGACTTTAAAAGTCACCCCATTCATCGCCATTTAAACCCGCTTTCCCACAGTTCTGTGTTAAGATCCTCAAAATCCAATCAACGTGTCAGTGAAATGGCTCTTCATCTGAAGAGATTAAGAGAGCCTCTATTACCTCTGATTTAGCCGGAGACCCCGGCACACATTTCCGCACGGCTATTAGTAACACCTGGAGTCTTTCACATTAGTTGGGGATCTGGCATCATAAATTCCGGCCTATTAATGGTTATTCTGACTTCTTAGGATAAATGGCTCAATGTTTTTGATAATGAAAATATACACTCTGCTCGGAGAGCCCGCTTCTGGACTCACATTACCTTTGTAATGTACTTCATGGTTGATCATATCAGACGACGTCATAACTTTTACCAAGACGGACTTATTAACTCAGAAATGTGTTTCAGAGACTCTGAGGTTCTTCAAGCTTAAAGTCTCTGATTTAATGAAAGGTCCTTACTGTCTGGAATCATTATATGAAGTAATTCTCCTCCGGGTTTAAATGGGCACAATGTCAGAAGGGTTTCCAACGCGTGAAATACAACCACCTCTGTTGTTCGGTTTGACAGCTCATTCATTAGGAAAATTTCACCTTGGTTCAGATGGTAGACTACGATGAACCTGTAAATAACAATTTCTAAGCGGATTGACGTGAAAAGGCCCACGAGAAGGAAAAAACACAGGTGAGATCTCTTTAATATTTCAATTATTTCTCCTATCATTGAAATTAAACGGAGAGCAAATGGAAACGTGTGTTCAAGTCTCATCTGACGACATCAGATGAAAACGGCTTTGAAATCTCACAAATGTGTCTGTCATTAGAGTTTCAGAAGAGGTCTCAACAATGTCTCAAACTGAGCTCAGATTTGTCACGTCTGCAATCAAAAGTCTATATTATTGAAGATCTCAATATGAACTCAAACATTTCTTATCAAATTTGCCCAAATCCAGATTATTTTACCTCTACAATCTGCATTTATATTACACCTTTACATCATGGATTTGAACAATTGTCTCGGTTTATTTTTACTAAACAATTTTAGGAATAATGTCTGAGAGTCTGAGAGACAAACCACAACTGAGTTACGTATGTCAGAACAACATCTGAGCAATAAAATGTCCCTAATAAAAACATTGATGTGTTGTTGACGTCATTCTCACACCAGTTAAGCTACAGGGACATTATCTCACCTGACAGTCCGATTGTCTTTTAAAATCTCGTCCACATACTGTACAAACAACGTTTCTACCAAACGGCACCCATTTTGCAAAGGTACTCTCATTGGTATTCGAGGCAGGGTGAACAGATGGGTAATCAGGACACACCCACATTAGACATTTTTTAAGTCGAAGACCCACAAACTTAATAACAGCTTTGCATTGGAAGTATATATGGGCACAGCCACCAAAGAAGCATCCAAACTAAATGTACTACCGATTTTATATCACGGCGGAACGCTATCTCAAATGCCACCGTGGAAAATAACCACAGTTAAAGTGTATCCTATGACTGGCAGCGGTGTGCAAGAGGGGCTCCAACATTTTCCAGAATTATATGTGGCTCGTATCATGAAAATTGATTAGTTCAGGGAAAAATGTGACACCAGTTAATCGAGACCTTAAATAAAAGATATAATTCACGGGGCATGCTGAAAATTGTCACTCTCAGCGTTTTTATGACTGTACGAGCCTTTATGACTTCAAAGAAAATGTCACAGGCAGCAAATGACGTGCTGCTGAACAACGTCGTAACGGAAAGCAAGACAGTTAAAACTTGACCGTCTCGACAGTGAAGAAAGAACTTCTGCTGAACACACATTTTCTCCTGCAGGAGAGGCTAGACAAAGACACCCGGACCATGTGCACCTTTCAGAGTCATTTCTACTTCCAAACACCAAGAGGTGCCCTGCCAGGTCATCTTCAATTAGCAATGTGAAAGAATGATAGCATAACAAGACGTGAAAACGGAAATAAAAATAATTTTGTAAAATAATTTTGAACTTTTCCGAAATACATG